>NW_027248408.1:452500-474637 GCF_041260155.1 Ptychodera flava
TGACAAATGTTATGCAAGCAGCTGCGGGTCATGACATCGAAAAAAACTTTCTTGGATGACCCGTAACTCTGGACGGCAAGTGTAATGTAAGCTATAGTGCTGGAGTGAATCTACGCCAAGAATAACAAACTAAGGCCACGAAGAAAAATAAATTGTTCATCGGAATCGCCGCTTCTACTTTGGCATATTTGGAATTTTTTTTTTGATCGCAGCAAATTCTTACTTCCGCATTACAAATATTTTTAGTACTGCCGCTGGTGGCGCCCTACACTCGGTCGGGTTTTCGCGGACACGGGATTTTGAATGAGACTTCCGACGTGTTTCACTGGTGTTTGGACTTAGTTGATTGCCAACATGTTGTTGTGACGTCTGAATTTGGCGAATCACGAGGCAAAGTGGGTCGATTTGGCCAGAAATTTCCTCGTTTTGTAAAGGTTAGTACATGTCACATCATGAGTATTAATTTGATCGCCAACATTCGACGTGATGGCCAACAGTTAGTTCCAAAGACGCTATTCAGTGTTTGTCCTGATATTACGTTCGGCGATTTGTTCAACAAGATCGTGACAGCAGATGGACGGTGCATCCGATTGAATGAAAATTGCATCGAAAGTATGAAAATTTACGGCAATGACAAAACACATGGTTGCGTCGATGTTAAAGTACGATCTGAATGATGACTATATAACTTCACTCCGATCACAGTACAGCAGTGTTGTTAGACCATCGTGTAAAATGTGTAGAGACAGTGGTAAAGAAGCCAAAACATGGGGCCAAAGTAAAATGAAAAAACTCAGATGCTAGGTCCCACCAGGACAATATTAAAGGACAATACTGGCTTGTTGGATTTCAGTGATTTGCTGTACATTTCAGTTTTATTCTGAGAGAATGTTGAAATACTCAGAATATGTTGTGCAAACACTAACTGTGAATGCAATGGCATATGTTATTGTTGGGAAATATAGTATTGAATTCAGTTACCAGTATCAGTGTTTCTTGTCTGAGATATTTCTGGTAAAAAGGGAAACAATTATCTTGCCTTGTCTGCATCTGTGCAAAAATACCAGAGAACCGCGTTTACCTTCGGCCTAAAAAAATATAAAAATAAAATTTCGCTCGCCGCTCCTGGAATGTGGTCCCAAAAATCCGATGAACAAGATTTTTTCTCTCTGGCCTAATTGAAATATTCGTAGCTCCTTGCAGTGTCCACTCACATTTGAGTAATTGAAGCAATGACAGGAATAGGCTATTTTTGCAGATCTTTTAATTTGGTTTTCACTGATTAAAAAATCTGTTTAGTAAAAAGAAAGGACTACAGTCAAGAAGATAAATCTCAAGCGAATAACACCAATTGAAAAAAGAAGAAGATGAACATGTGCTCTTTGTTTTGCCTTTCCTTTTTGTGATAAAGGAAAATTCTCACACATCTACGACTGATTTGAAAACGAAATACAAACAAACTTCTGAAATACAAAAAAGGCATCACTCAAAAGTTCTTCTGGAACGTGATTTGAAAGTTATAGACATTAACCTGAAAGATGGTTTTTCTCTGACCCTTTGATACCAACATTTAAACTAAATGCAAAAGTCACGTGAAATATGCTTCTAACACGATGACAGCTTATGATAGGTTATATGTGCAAATATTAGTAAAAAACATATGCAAACTCCGGGCATTAATGATAATATTTTGAAGTAAATCCGCTATATTGGGTTCACAACGTCAGTAGAAAGAAAGAACCATTATGTCCTACAAACAAAAACCTGTCTAATACTTATATTGTCTGTACCCATTAAATATTTTATTGATCAGTGATGAAATCATGATCATTGTGTAAGGCTAAACAGTTAAATTTTTTTACCAAATCGATGCAACATTGTACATTTGCGAAGCATTTAAGAGAGTAGTTTCACTGAAAAATGTGGTAAAATACTCTTACAATTACAATA
Source organism: Ptychodera flava (assembly GCF_041260155.1). Taxonomy (NCBI): domain Eukaryota; kingdom Metazoa; phylum Hemichordata; class Enteropneusta; family Ptychoderidae; genus Ptychodera; species Ptychodera flava. Next base: position 454,451 of record NW_027248408.1, read on the forward strand.
TTGAAGACAATATGCCTCTTGTATTTTCTAAAAATAACAATACCTAAACCGACTTTTAATTACTATTAATGCAGCGAAAAGTTTCCTACGTTGACTTGTGAGAAAGACAGACTACAGCTAGTATGTACTTTTCAAAGCTCCATGAAAAGAATAATTATACCAAGATGATTTATTCTTTATTCGTTAAAAATAAATACATATCATTATAAGGATTAAAAGTTAAAGAGAACTTTGAAAATATAATGCAAAGCCAGGAAAAATACTAGACTTACACATGTTATATCGTTCTAAGTACAATATCTTGACGATGGCCGTAAAATCTTCTTTCAGATATCCCTCAAAATTACTGTACATATTTGAAGTAAAGGCACTATTTTTGAATATTGTTTCATTACAATGAGAGGCTTCTAAATCACCTATATCCTAATATCCGTACTCCTTGTATACCTTGCTACAATAAGTGTGAAATTCATTTTTATTGACAACGATACAAATATAAGAAATGCCTGTAGAAAAATAATATAATAATTTGAAAATTGTTAGAAAACCATTGTTACACTATAACATGCCTTTTATATTTCTTCGTACGTACAAAACGTGACATAATTGTAACTTAAAGCAGATAATTAGTTGCGAGCACTAAGTATTGCGTTAATAAGATATCGTTGACGTATACATGAAGATCTCACTGAAGTAATGCCTCCGACTTTGATATAAGATACATATTTATTCCAATTTATTCTTCTATGATTACATCAATTGGAAATAGCATGATCACTTAATACTGAGGCATTTCTCGAAAATGAGTACGTTTTCTTTACTTCCCTTCGGAGAAGGTAGGACTTTATCATCTCTTTAAACATGCAAGTGGTGGAAGACATCGTTTCTCATGGATATTAAATAATATTCACTAATAGGAGTACAATGATGTTTATGGTATTGCTAGAGCTGATAGACTCACGTCTTCTCTTAGGCTATTTTTCATCCAAAATAATGCTGCCATTCGTTCTTCTTTCATAAATCACGTGTTTGTTGATATTAATAGAGCTAAAATAAAAGCATATAAACCCAATACATCGACGCTATTTTGAAGTTAACGTCAGCAAACAGTGTCTTACTAGATCGGTTAGAAGAACTTCCTTGTACTTTACTAGTACTGACATAAACTTAAGAGAACATACATACATATTTAAAGGACTGTGACATGCAGTTTACCCCGACTTGGTATGAATTGAAAGTGCACAAGCAAAGATTCGTATCCTCTCATTATTAACCGTGATTACAACACCGTTGCCCTTTCTGAAAAATGATCTACCGGTAAAATATTTAATTATACGAGGAAAATAAAGAACAGCCTTAAAGTAAAAGTTTGTGACAAATGAGAAAAAGGGACAAGGTGAAATCATAAGCTACAAAAGAACGATGTTATCTTTGAAGAATTGAAGCTACTAATCTGATTCTGTATCCCTTACTCACGCTAATTATTCCCCGAAGGGAGACTGTGAGCTGTAATAGCATTAATTAGCTATTAGCGGTAATAGCTGTAATAGCATCACATGATATATTATGAAATAGACTAAAAGCGACCTTAAGTACTGACACTTCTTGAAAGGTACGAGTCCCCAATTTAATAAAACATCTGTATTGTCTTCTTTTGTCCAATTTAAAAAATAACAATGTATTGTCGGCAAAACTGAAAAATTTAAGTGCAATATCTGTAAGAAATGCTAGTGTATAGTGTATCTTTACATTTCCATACATCGTAATTTCAGTGTTGCATAACGCAAACCGCCCAGAAAAATGCATTGCTACATTTATGTCTACTCTAAGAATGATCTTATACAAATTATTGATTTTATCTCGCATGTCAGCTTTAACTGTCATTCTATGTCCACACTTTCTCTAAGCATTTTCACAAAATCTTCATGGCTCTTCTTAATCTCTGGTGAGGATTTCAATTCCTCTTTCAATTGCTTTGCTTTCTTGAACCTTTCGTCCATGCGCGTCTGATAAAGCATGTTTACGACACGCATCTGCCATTTCTCGACATCTTTTTCACGGTCGGTGTCACCAAGGCCAACGTTGACAATTATCTCTTTCCCATCCAAGCCGAAGTGCATTTCCATCAACTCAGCAAGACCAGAGTGTGCCGTAATAAGGACCGGAACTCCTGCTGCAATTGCTTCCATGCCAACCATACCAAAGGGTTCACTTCTCGAAGGCATGATGACTAGATGACTTTGCTGCAGTTTGTCCATTATATCCTGATGTGTGCAATACGGATGTGGTTTGTAGTCGAGGAAATTTGACTTTTTGTATTTATCAACGAAAGCCTTGCTTTCTTCGTGCTTTTCATCAGGGATCCCTACGATATCCCACAGCGGGCATTTCATATTCACGTCATTGTACGATTTACAGACTCCACTCAGAGCCTCAGCGATGATGTCATATCCTTTAAGGTGACCAACTTCATCAACACGACCGAAAGTCAAGATTCGAACGGGATGGTGTGATTGAGGTGGCGTGATTTCTAAATCAAAAAACCTATCATCAGGATAAGGAATGTACTGCATGTGAACCACATTCTTGCCGCGAAACTTGCCATCGTAGCGGTTGAATATACGAGGGCCGACGGAGAAGAAGACATCTGATTGCTTCGCTATTTCTATTATATTATTTTCTCTTTCTTCGGTCTTCTTATGACTTGCGCCCTCTTTGAAAACGTCGGTGTCTTCTGGTATAGTGTGGGCAAAGTGAAATACCCTCCTTCCACCGAGTCTATTTTTTCCTATATCGAGCGCGCCCTCTGCCGTGACTGGTATGTGACCGATTACAATGTTTGGGTTTATTTCCTCACCCAGGATGTTATCAGGAAAGTGTGTAGCATGGTGTGTGTTGATACTTTCTAAATCAAGAGGACGTTTGCCTTTCTCGAGAGCAGGTACTATCATTATGCCTTTGTTCTCTGCATCCGACTTATCTTCGTTTGACGGTATTTCTAATGTTGTCGCGTGCACATCAAAACCAGCATCTTTGGCTTGTCTGGCGATGTGTCGATGAACAGTCGAAATGCCACCTTTTGAGGTTCCCCATTCATCGTTCAAAATTAGGACACTGCCACTGTTGAAGTAAAAACATAGATGCATTAAAAAATTCATTTTTTTCTTTTCGTTGCATTTGAATATTTATAGTCTACAAATAGAACGTGGTCGTTGAATTTTATTCGCATGTTAATTCTTATTTTCACACAAATTATTGATTTGAGTATTTGTGTGAGCCTTACAATCACGTAACAAAGGAAATCGAATACGACTCGATCGCAGATTTTAGACTATTATACAATTTTTTGAAGGCACTTCGTATACTGTTGATTGAGTAAATATCAGTAATTATATACTATATTATATTTGTCCTGAATATGAGCGGCACATGAGTCTTCTGACTCCTCTCCCCACTTTGCAACATGCTCTAAAATAGAAGAGACTGCATAAATAATACACTAACAACAACGGCCATCTATTATCAATGTCACAAAACGCCATACAATAGCAATGACTTTTAAAGTAATTCATTGTCATGTTTTCATCGTACCAGGAAAGTGACTTTGTCAATGTGAGGTTTCCATTGCAAAAAGTATAACAACTTTCTACCTGGTATCACTGGATTCATCATTACTGTCTTGGTTGACATTGTCTTGACCTAGTAAAAAAGATAAAATCATTTACATTTCTATTCGATACCTTTGACCTGTCAGAAACTTGGCTAGTACAAACCATCACGGTCTTGTCGTATTTTTTGCTTGGCCTTCACATTTAAAAATTATTGCTCGAAAATCGAATGAGTCGAATCTTTCTACTTGAACGAATATGTTTTACTTGAAACAAAAAGATACATGTAATTTTGCATGGTTTTCCTAGGCTTTTATTATTGATGTAGGAATACAATGTGAATTTTCCTTACCGAAGATTAAGCAAAAAATTTAGTCATTCAATTTCGATTCGTGTACTACACATGTTGTCAAATGATGTGTGTATTCAAATAATTCAGCAGTGAGAGGATCTCTTCCTTATTTGTGCATTGAACATTAACACAGAAGAATTCTGTAAAGAATGTAGATATCACGGTCATGTTGGAAAACATTATTTTAACCGACTGTGTAACTATTGGACAACCATCAAGGATCATGAGTAAAGCGATATTTAACTAGGCTAACAAAGTATATAGTTCACCATTTACTTTTCTGTTAATGTTATTGTTCGGTAAAATGCTAACGACAACAAAATGAGTTGACCAATAATCACAACAAACATCAAAATATTATAAACAATCTGAAATTCTATACCTTGACTGAACGGCATATTTTTCTGATTATTTGTATCTTCTTTCTTGGAACCTTTAGAGCGTTCTTTATTCTGTTGAATGTAAAATACATTCTCTGCAGATTTACTATAGAAAATGAACGAGTGTCGTCATGCTGTTGGTCGCTAGAGATAACGACCAGAAATCTCGGTTCGCATTTTCTTGCAATAAAAATCAGACTTAAAAGAGAAAAAGCGACGAGACAGAAATACTCAAATTAATCAATGAGACAAGTCTATATCGAAAGATATCTTATCGCAGGATATGAATTGCGCGATGAATTTGTACAAGTTTCCTGAAAAAGACTCACCTGTTTTACACAAACCAAAGGGTAACCATTTCGTTTTCACTGTAACTGAATGTTACTGATCCCGTATGTAAATCTTTTCGAGTTTGCCAAGAAGTTTTACTTTTAGTTGGCGGTGATTCCTCTGTTTATGTGTGCATATGATTTTGCCAAATTTATACCCTCCGTAAAGCTCAAAGTCATTATTGACATCAACATTGATTCTCTGTCCGTATTCTATGTCGATATCATGTGTATACTCGACTGTATCATGATCAGACTTCGTGTAATTTTGCGTCATCCAATACTGTATCCTCGCAGTAGCATTCTCGCTTTCAACACAGTCTATAAGTAAGTTGTATTTATCTATCACACTCTGTAAGAGTATCAAGTTGGCAAAGTATCTTCCGGTCCATAATCTTTCAACATAGTCGCGAACTGCGTCAACAGCTATCGGTGTGTCTTTGATATTGTAATAAAGACTTATGCTGGCAATTCCGAGGGCAACATAAGTGTATCTATACATGCGAAGAGAGAGAGAGAGAGAGAGAGAGAGAGAGAGAGAGAGAGAGAGAGAGAGAGAGAGAGAGAGAGAGAGAGAGAGAGAGAGAGAGAAGAGAGAGAGATTTTGTCATTGTCATCTTTTGAAATATGATTTACTTCTCTTTTAGGATCTTCCATTCTTATGTTACCCAAAAGTAAATGACGACGACAAATGTTGTCCTCGAAAAGAGTAAACGCAACGCTGTACTACTTAACACAATGGCTCGAAGAATTCAGAAATTAACACCTCGAAATCAACAAGTGGTAGTATCAAGGATAGTGAAAAGGAAAACAGATTGAAAGTATATAAAATAAAGATCAAAATAACTCAAGAAAACAAGTTGCCCCACATTTTTATATAATCACTAACTACAAAGAATACTAACCCTGAGAAGTGATCAGTTTTGAAAGAAACCGACTCTCTGTGAACATATAGTTGGACATCATTGGTGACGTCACGCCATTTATTGTCGATTAGATAATCTTCAAAAAGGAGCGTCGTAAGGTGTCTTTCATCCCTGTCGAGGTGATTTATCACGGGTAACGTTATTGTTATCTCTTTTCGGAACTGCACTGTTCTTCCATGCTTTTCTCGTAAATATATAGTCGGACTGAGTGCTTGTTCGACATCTTGGCCAAGATGGCGGAACGCGGCTCGGACTAAAATGGGGTTAGGGTACACAATCTAAAAATTACGAGACAGATATACCTGATATTAATAGAAATTTATGTATTGGTATACATCTTTCCAAAAATATCGACAGTCATGTGGCTGTCTTGCATAACTTAAGACGACCAATAATAAACATAATATATGCCTCTAACAAAATATAAAGCCTTAATAAAATGAATTTGGAAGATAGTAGCAAAGGAGAAGGATGGATTTTCGGTATGCCAAGACAAACATTTGACTTACCGTTATGTCATACACTAATGATTCGAGCGTTGCCTTTTGAGGGACACTTATTCTTAAAAGTCTGTTCAGGGGACACGTATATTCACAACCTCTAACATCAACTCTAAATTGATCTTGGTATGGCTTTGACTTTACAATGAAGTAACCAGAATTGGAGATACTGGCGATGACAACATTATCCACCTGCGGGGAGAATGTAGAATGGTCATTATTGTTGTGACTTATCCTTTTTTAAACCCCATTGTAAAACAATTCCTTCTTTGTTGATTTTATGGATGGCATATCTCATCTTATGAGCCTGAAATCATATCTTATCACAGCTGACAGAAATCTTAGGCAAACTGTAGTAGATAAGGTATTATGGCTGTTTTTAAATATAATTCAGCGTACACTGTTAAATGTCTTGATGCAATTCATGCAATTCATGCTTGTGCAGGACCCGGTCTGATGAAACTTAAACTGAATTAACTGATACATATTCCGCGTTTTGTTAACTTACCCCCGCGATTAATTAAAGATAGGACATGCAACCTTCATTATTTCTTGGTTTTTTATGACGCATTCAAGTTGAACAGTACATAAATTCTATCGCCGTATGTCTTTATCAACGCAGTCAAGGTGTCTGAGCTTATTTGGCCACTGGTTATTTGATTCTGCTTTGGTAATGAAGTTGCACAACCACACCTTAAAGACGTCATTCATTTCAAGCATGATTCAACGGAAACGTACCTGAGTTGACGGTAACTCGTTCCATGTAGTTCCATTATCACTTGTCATAATCGAATACGGTCTTGTTGTCTGGTTAGTGTCCATCTTAAAGCCCAGTGCAAGATCCGCTCTGAAGGCATCGTTGTTCCAGTGGAATAAGCTTATCTCAAGAAATCTGATTCGATGTACTCGAATTTTCCCATTTTTGGTGTTTGTATTTCGTCTGTGGAGCGCGTAGCATAGATAACACCAGGGAACTTCACGGACTTCCCTATGACAACCAAGCAAAAGCGCGCCGGTAATACGTGAGCCTGCAAAAATAAGTGTATTACATGAATTGTTTCCCTGTGTTAAGTCATCGTATAGAAGGGTTAGAAGAGCCGTTTAACTTCCAGCTGAAGGCGAGAAGTTGTGCGCCTCAGCGAAGGCAAGGGTATGCGGACAGTATTCTTAAGGCCTTTCCTTTGATTTTGATGGATCTACAATATTGCATCAAATTGCAAAATATTGCCTCGATTTTTGTTTTATTTCCTAGTATTACATTCATTCAATGACTAAAACCGCCAATCAATCAGGAGATTGCAAATGATATACTTTATACTTTCATTCAGGTTGACATTTTGATACACTCAATGGCATATTTACAAATCAGACAAGCGGATTTTATCACACGAATATGTTAAATAATAGACAGGTTTGGCTACACTTTTTGCGTTGGCGTGATCGCACAATGTCACGACTTTCTGCAATAACTTCATTGATTTGTGCGTACGTTCTTCACGTACACGGAGCCGGCGTCACGTATTTACGAGGAAACAACTGATTTCATGTAAGTTGTAAACGTGTAAATTATTTCGCATCTTTAAAGAGCAAAACATTATGAAGACTGTGAAATATGCATGAAAATTATTAGTTGGTCATGTGATTGTGAAATGCTCAAAAGGTATGCATCTATTTTTTTATTTTCTGTGAAATGTCTTTATCGATTAGCATAGTCGTCCTGATGCGACAGCGTACCGGGTAACCATTGAATCATCCCTTTTGATGCAGAAACAGATACGGGGACCTGAGACGAAGCATCTTTTCCATATCAATTTTTGACAGTATTGTGCTACATTTATGCTCGTTATACTACTACATTACTACCAAGAATGATAAAATCTGTAGTGAATATTAATTAAAAAAAATATTTCTTTAATTTGGTTACAATTTATAGACAGCTGTGACACTGTCTACTGTGGTACATAATGCGTGGTCAAATTGATATTTTCACGTGTGGACGCCACTGCCAGCATGGATTTTACTAGTTCACGTTCATGTAAAACGTGGAGCCAAACCTGACTATTGTTTAGCGCTGTCCACCACAACACTGCCGCCACCGGTCTCCGCTGGTGTCATCGCGTCAATCTCGATCCCGGTCGACAATGTTTATGTCGTAAGATTGATGTTTGCTTTGTCCTTTTTACACTTGCCGGAAACTATAGTATGTTTTTTTGTCAACTTTCGACAATACATCCGAAGCTCAAGACAACTGATCTGTAGGTCGTCGCTAGTTCTACTTCGCCCGTTCGATTCCGATCGAGACTTCGCGGATTTTATGTAATGAAGCAAATGTATCATTGTTTTCGAATGACTTGATGGCTTATGCTATGTAATGTCTCTTTCTGAATATCATAAAGTACTTATATATTCTGTTGAAATTACCGTAAGTTTAGTTTTCACTGTTCTCGCCAAGTCCATGTAAGAACGAAGTCAATATAGATTACGACCCGAGTTGCGACGTACTAAGCTTATCGATGGACATATCACATTGCTTGCGTTGGGTCTGTCGAGCTCTGGCATCCCGTTTGGTTATTGGGGATAGCTACAGATCGGATCAGATCGGTCAGTGCTCGCTCGCGTACATGAATAAAAAATCCTGTAGAACATGAGTTAATGATGGTTTTTGTTAACCTTACGTTAGTCTACGTCAAAAAGGGGATATTCGGGCCAGGTCATGTGATGTTAAGAACATATCTTTATACTTTTTTAAAGAAGAAAATTAGATTGACAACAAAGTAAAGATAAAAATGACAAAGTTAATAATAGTCGATTGTTATAAAATTTTGCTGTACGCTTATTTAAAGGGGCAGATAAAGGGAGTTCGGTCTTGATAGTTTGTATTACAATCTTACCGTATCTCGTTCTCCTGGTACGATATTAATGAGGTACGATTTATCTTCATGGTCACTGCTCAACAAACAGGTAGGAATAAAGAGACTTAAGGGCAAATCTTCAGACAGACCACTCCCTACTGAGGTAAAAACAGAAACGAAACGTTTGTGACTTGCATTATTTAGCAAAATACAAAGTCACATACTTATATACTGGAAAAATATCAGACTAAAAGTAACTATATTTCAATATTCGTAACAACATGACCCAAGTTTGAAACAACAAGGCTTTCTGTATTTTGTTGTAGTAAAGTAATATTTACTATCAGGTGAGCAAATGCGATATGTATTTCGAATAAATTGTAACGTCAAAGCTCAAAAATAATTGCATTGGATTTTAGAAACTACAGTCAATAATGAAATGACAATGCAATGTTTTGTTTACATTTGAATTCTAGTCGGAACCATAATTCACTTGTCAACAATAACAACACAGTATACACATGTACTAGCCCTGCGTACGATGCTGCGTATTAATTCCCAGCGTTATACGGCCTCTCACCAGAGCTCTGCTGACGGCGAATGTGCTATTCGGGTAGGCATAGATCGGAATCGAGTTGATTTCGGCCGAAAGTAGTTAGAAAAGTATTTTCATGCTCCGTCCTAAGTGGAACCGTATGTCACCGGTTTAGTCTATGGCAGTAGGCAGGGCTGTGGTGGGAGGCCGTAACGCCGTAACGCCGGTAACACACACCGTCTTACACAGGACTACACATGTACAGTCTGAATTGACAAGCTGAATACTTTGTACACCAACATGCTTTGGGGAGTAGAAAAATAATTTATGGTTAATTTCAGAAACAAAAAAATAGTTAATAAATCATCTAAAGTTAGCATTAATGGTCCTTTAATATAACCTCACCTTTAGGTCTTGTACATTGATTATTTTCCTGGAAAAAATTATCAGCCATTGTATGGTCGACAGATCTGACACCATATCCGAGCAGAATGCCAGTGAAATGCGACATAACAGCTACAAACACCATGAAGAATACCGCCATTCTTTTTCGTTTCCATATCAAGTCTGCAGTACAGGATTTACATATTCAATCAAATTTTTGCCAACGTCAATCTACTAAAGCATTGTATGACTATCTGCTCCACTTAAACAATGATGTACAATTATAGCATGTTGTAACTTGCGCACATTTGAGCAGTGAATTGAAAACAAAACATGAAAAATATTATCGTTTGCCTTACATTGAAAAATTCGAATTTCGTCAGTACTTATTAGATTAACTGTCCTCTGCGTTTCAGTCTCTGAATGTAAAGTCATAAAGTAATGTGAGACCTGTAGAGAATCATCACATTCTGCTAAAGATTTTTAGATTTTGTCGATGGTCCCCGCATAAAAAAAATATAATGACATTGTGACAATGTACCTTGGGAGATATATGTCTTCGATTCTTTGTGTAATATTTCTGTAGTAATTCATCACGTGTATGTTTACCGGCGTCTTTATCTAATGTTCCGTAAAAACAAATTGTCGTTTTGCTTATGTTGCTTCGTTCTGAACTTACCTTGTCATTGTTATCTTTAAGGGTCACCAAGGAAACGGCACGCATTGAAAATAAGATTGCATTTAAATTTCACATTCAAAAATGAATTGGACACACCCTTTTTCATAAAAAAGTATAATATAATTTGCAAAAGGGCCATATTGTAATACATATACACTCAGATCAGCTTCTAACGCAATTCAGGAAAAGGGCTACCTGTACAATTGGTTTATCAGGTGATAAGACCTCAATACAAGCAAAGCAATCATAAGAAAAATTTATTACATATCTTGATTAACTCAATAATTTTATTATATTTCTCTAAACATTCTGATTTGTACAGAAATAATCATGAAATTAAACACTATGCCGCATTTAGATGAATAACCATTACCGGATCGACTATTTCCCTTGGTTTCCCTTACCCGCCAAAGGTTACATGTCAATGTATAATAGTCCTTTGAAAGCGTTGTGATGCAACATTGAAGCCTTAAGTAAGTTTAATTGGACGGTCATACATATTGAAGCAAACGCTTTTTGAAACTTCGAAATATGAAACAAAACAAGCAAAACATCATGATCCTTCTATCGGGAGACATACATCTGTAAGATATTGTAGTTCAGACAACAGTACATGCGTAATTTTTGCGTTAGTTCTAGCAGTTGTTAATATTTCAGTTCTAAACTGTAACTCAAATATTGTTAAATATTATACCTTTTGGTAAAACTGTCTGTGACTCCCTATCACAATTAGGACGATGTTTCTTGGCGGCATCTCTTTCCGTAGTAGTTCTTAATAACTCTTTAATCATCATGATTTCTATTTGCTGTTCTAAGTCTACACATCTTTCCTGTAACAATTCAATTTGGCGAGACTCTCCTCCTAGTTGACCTGCATATATTGACACGAAAAGAATGTAGATGATCGTCAATTAACGGATTTTAATTTTTTTATGTTTACGATGCCAAATGTATAAGATGAAAGTTGTCAGACATAAGGATGCATCGCAAAAATCAGAATTTAATGCAATGTTATTCACTTGGAGTATTGATACAGTGTGTAACATAAAATCAATGAAATATTATTAGAAGTTCTATATGTGTTTTTCTTTTCATTCAAGCCACAATTTTTAATACTTCTGAACTATTGTGGACATAGACATTTAAAGCTACAATAATTGTTCTTTTTGATGTTTCACCTTACTCACATGTACGCAAAATTTATTACATATCTCGATTAATTCGTTAATTTTTATCTTATTTCCCTAAAATGCTGATTGGTACAGAAAGAATCATGAATATAAACACTGTGCCACATTTAGATAAACATCCAATACCGGATCGACTATTCCCTTGGTTTCCCTTACCCGCCAAAGATTACATGTCAATGTATAATAGTCCTTTGAAAGCGTTGTGATGCAACATTGAAGCCTTAAGTAAGTTTAATTGGACGGTCATACATATTGGACGCAAAGACTTTTGGGCATTTCGAAATATGAAACAAAACAACAAAACAAAACATCATGATGCTTCTATTGGAAGAATTACATCTCTACGATATTGTAGTTCAGACAACAGTACATGCGCAAATTTTTGTTTTAGTCCTTTGTAGTTGACAATATTATAGCTCTAAACTGTAACTCAAATATCGTTAATATTTTACCTTTTGATAAAACTGTCTGTGACTTCTTATCACGACTAGGACGACGTTTCATGGTGGCATCTCTTTCCTTAGTAACTCTTAATACCTTTTCACTCATAATTTCTATTTGCTGTTCTAAGTCTACACATCTTCCCTGTAACAATTCAATTTGGCGAGACTCTCCTCCAAGTTGACCTGCATATACTAAGCAAAAGAGAATATAAATGATCGTCAATTAACAGATTTTAAATTTATTTTAATGTTTACGATGCAAATGTATAAGTTGAAGTTGTCAGACATGACGATGCAATTCCAAAATCAGGTTTTCGATGCAATGTTATTTACTAGGGGTGTTGATAAAGCATGTAACATTCTCAAACTTGACACATGTTACATTTGCATGGGATCAATGCTTCATAAACGTACCGGTTGTAGCACTTTGTTCACGCTGGAATTCGCATACTTTTTCTTTCTGTGGTTCTTTTCCCATCCCTTCAAACAACAGTACAAGGAAGTCTAAATTATTGCTATCTATAAATCGAGTTGCTGTAAATGATAGAAGACATCCAATGCACTTCTAAGCTTATCCATGTCTTTCTTTGATATCTGTTTTCCTCTGAGTAGCATCTTCATTCTATTGACATCGTCCTCATTCAAGCTTTTTGCCAAGTTTTTGAACAAGACACTGAGGGGGCTGATGGTACTCGTCTGTGGAGCCTCTGCAATAGTCAGGAATTACATAGATTCACTGATTATGTTAACAATGTCACTGAGATATAAACCTGTGTCTGTTCAGGGTTCCACTGTGTAAAATATCTAGTCCTGACACTTTAAATTTCAACGCAATTGAGAAAAATACAAAACATTCTGATTTTTCTTAAAGGAATATGAAATATTACCAAAGATAACGGTTATTGTTCCGAACACAATTTGTTTTGGCCAAGATAAAAAGTCCCTGAGATCATGAAGTATATCCTGTGTTACTGATTTACGTAGTGAGCTTTGCAGCTATGCTTCTTGTCTGGAGTTCTCACCATTGTTACTTTTATGTTCTTTTCGACAGTTTTCCACAATTAATGAATTCTGGAAAAGATCATTCAAGATCATAAAAATGATTTCTTGAAAATCAGTGTTTGAGTATTTAGTTGAATGAAAAAGTAAAAAATTGCGTAATTGCTAAGACTGAAGAAAACTTGGCCAATGATGAGCTACAGTACACTTCAACATTTCTTAAAGTGGTACATGTTTGTTTTCATTCAGCGGTAACGACGCCCTCGGACAAGCATTGATTGACAGCATGATTATAATAGTTCGTGTTTTCATCAAATCTTTTCCATTATCCTTCGCATAAGTACTGCATTATTTGATAATTAAATGACAAACATTCTCAAACTTGACACATGTTACATTTGCATGGGATCAATGCTTCATAAACGTACCGGTTGTAGCACTTTGTTCACGCTGGAATTCGCATACTTTTCTTTCTGTGGTTCTTTTCCCATCGCTTCAAACAACTGTACAAGGAAGTCTAAATTATTGCTATCTATAAAATCGAGTTGCTGTAAATGATGGAAGACATCCAATGCACTTCTAAGCTTATCCATGTCTTTCTTTGATATCTCTTTTCCTCTGAGTAGCATCTTCATTCTATTGACATCGTCCTCATTCAAGCTTTTTGCCAAGTTTTTGAACAAGACACTGAGGGGGCTGATGGTACTCGTCTGTGGAGCCTCTGCAATAGTCAGGAATTACATAGATTCACTGATTATGTTTACAATGTCACTGAGATATAAACCTGTGTCTGTTCAGGGTTCCACTGTGTAAAATATCTAGTCCTGACACTTTAAATTTCAACGCAATTGAGAAAAATACAAAACATTCTGATTTTTCTTAAATGAATATGAAATATTACCAAAGATAACTGTTATTGTTCCGAACACAATTTGTTTTGGCCAAGATAAAAAGTCCCTGAGATCATGAAGTATATCCTGTGTTACTGATTTCGTAGTGAGCTTTGCAGCTATGCGTCTTGTCTGGAGTTCTCATCCTTGTTACTTTTATGTTCTTTTCGACAGTTTTCTACAATTAATGAATTCTGGAAAAGATCATTCAAGATCATTAAAATGATTTCTTGAAAATCAGTGTTTGAGTATTTAGTTAAATGAAAAAGTAAAAAAATTGCGTAATTGCTAAGACTGAAGAAAACTTGGCCAATGATGAGCTACAGTACACTTTAACATTACTTAAAGTGGTATATGTTTGTTTTCATTCAGCGGTAACGATGCCCTCAGACAAGCATTGATTGACACCCTGATTACAATAGGTCGTGTTTTCATCAAATGTCTACCATTATCCTTCGCATAAGGACTGCATTATTTGATAATTAAATGATAAACATTCTCAAACTTGACACATGTTACATTTGCATGGGATCAATGCTTCATAAACGTACCGGTTGTAGCACTTTGTTCACGCTGGAATTCGCATACTTTTTCTTTCTGTGGTTCTTTTCCCATCACTTCAAACAACAGTACAAGGAAGTCTAAATTATTGCTATCTATAAAATCGAGTTGCTGTAAATGATGGAAGACATCCAATGCACTTCTAAGCTTATCCATGTCTTTCTTTGATATCTCTTTTCCTCTGAGTAGCATCTTCATTCTATTGACATCGTCCTCATTCAAGCTTTTTGCCAAGTTTTTGAACAAGACACTGAGGGGCTGATGGTACTCGTCTGTGGAGCCTCTGCAATAGTCAGGAATTACATAGATTCACTGATTATGTTTACAATGTCACTGAGATATAAACCTGTGTCTGTTCAGGGTTCCACTGTGTAAAATATCTAGTCCTGACACTTTAAATTTCAACGCAATTGAGAAAAATACAAAACATTCTGATTTTTCTTAAATGAATATGAAATATTACCAAAGATAACTGTTATTGTTCCGAACACAATTTGTTTTGGCCAAGATAAAAAGTCCCTGAGATCATGAAGTATATCCTGTGTTACTGATTTACGTAGTGAGCTTTGCAGCTATGCGTCTTGTCTGGAGTTCTCATCCTTGTTACTTTTATGTTCTTTTCGACAGTTTTCTACAATTAATGAATTCTGGAAAAGATCATTCAAGATCATTAAAATGATTTCTTGAAAATCAGTGTTTGAGTATTTAGTTAAATGAAAAAGTAAAAAATTGCGTAATTGCTAAGACTGAAGAAAACTTGGCCAATGATGAGCTACAGTACACTTTAACATTACTTAAAGTGGTATATGTTTGTTTTCATTCAGCGGTAACGATGCCCTCAGACAAGCATTGATTGACACCCTGATTACAATAGGTCGTGTTTTCATCAAATGTCTACCATTATCCTTCGCATAAGGACTGCATTATTTGATAATTAAATGATAAACATTCTCAAACTTGACACATGTTACATTTGCATGGGATCAATGCTTCATAAACTTACCGGTTGTAGCACTTTGTTCACGCTGGAATTCGCATACTTTTTCTTTCTGTGGTTCTTTTCCCATCACTTCAAACAACTGTACAAGGAAGTCTAAATTATTGCTATCTATAAATCGAGTTGCTGTAAATGATGGAAGACATCCAATGCACTTCTAAGCTTATCCATGTCTTTCTTTGATATCTCTTTTCCTCTGAGTAGCATCTTCATTCTATTGACATCGTCCTCATTCAAGCTTTTTGCCAAGTTTTTGAACAAGACACTGAGGGGGCTGATGGTACTCGTCTGTGGAGCCTCTGCAATAGTCAGGAATTACATAGATTCACTGATTATGTTTACAATGTCACTGAGATATAAACCTGTGTCTGTTCAGGGTTCCACTGTGTAAAATATCTTGTCCTGACACTTTAAATTTCAACACAATTGAGAAAAATACAAAACATTCTGATTTTTCTCCAAGGAATATGAAATATTACCAAAGATAACGGTTATTGTTCCGAACACAATTTGTTTTGTCCAAGATAAAAAGTCCCTGAGATCATGAAATATATCCTGTGTTACTGATTTACGTGGTCAGCTTTGCAGCTTGCGTCTTTTCTGAAGTTCTCATCCTTGTTACTTTCATATTCTTTACGGCAGTTTTCCACAAGAATCCTATTTTGGAAAAGATCAAGGCAATTTAGAGTTTACCTCAAGATCCTTAAAATAATTTCCTGAAAATCAATGTTTTAGTATTTAGTTCCCATGAAAAAGGTAATGTAGTATAATTGGTAAGACTGACAAAACTGGGCCAATGATGAGCTACAGAACACTTCAACATTATTTAAAGTGGTGTGTTTGTTTTTATTCAGCGGTAACGACGCCCTCAGCCGAGCATTGATTGACAGCATGATTATAATAGTTCGTGTTTTCATCAAATCTTTTCCATTATCCTTCGCGTAAGGACTGCATTATTTGATAATTAAATGACAAACATTCTCAAACTTGACACATGTTACATTTGCATGGGATCAATGCTTCATAAACTTACCGGTTGTAGCACTTTGTTCACGCAGGAATTCGCATACTTTTTCTTTCTGTGGTTCTTTTCCCATCTCTTCAAACACCTCTACAAGCAAATCTAAATTATTGCTATCTATATAACCGAGTTGCTTTAAATGATGGAAGACATCCAATGCACTTCTAAGCTTATCCATGTCTTTCTTTGATATCTCTTTTCCTCTGAGTAGCATCTTCATTCTATTGACATCGTCCTCATTCAAGCTTTTTGCCAAGTTTTTGAACAAGACACTGAGGGGGCTGATGGTACTCGTCTGTGGAGCCTCTGCAATAGTCAGGAATTACATAGATTCACTGATTATGTTTACAATGTCAGTGAGATATAAACCTGTGTCTGTGCAGGGTTCCACTGTTTAAATATCTTGTCCTGACACTTTAAATTTCAACACAATTGAGAAAAATACAAAACATTCTGATTTTTCTCCAAGGAATATGAAATATTACCAAAGATAACGGTTATTGTTCCGACACAATTTGTTTTGTCCAAGATAAAAAGTCCCTGAGATCATGAAATATATCCTGTGTTACTGATTTACGTGGTCAGCTTTGCAGCTGTGCGTCTTTTCTGAAGTTCTCATCCTTGTTACTTTCATATTCTTTACGGCAGTTTTCCACAAGAATCCTATTTTGGAAAAGATCAAGGCAATTTAGAGTTTACCTCAAGATCCTTAAAATAATTTCCTGAAAATCAATGTTTGAGTATTTAGTTCCCATGAAAAAGGTAATGTAGTATAATTGGTAAGACTGACAAAACTGGGCCAATGATGAGCTACAGAACACTTCAACATTACTTAAAGTGGTGTGTTTGTTTTTATTCAGCGGTAACGACGCCCTCAGCCGAGCATTGATTGACAGCATGATTATAATAGTTCGTGTTTTCATCAAATCTTTCCATTATCCTTCGCGTAAGGACTGCATTATTTATAATTAAATGACAAACATTCTCAAACTTGACACATGTTACATTTGCATGGGATCAATGCTTCATAAACTTACCGGTTGTAGCACTTTGTTCACGCAGGAATTTGCATACTTTTTCTTTCTGTGGTTCTTTTCCCATCTCTTCAAACAACTCTACAAGCAAATCTAATTATTGCTATCTATATAACCGAGTTGCTTTAAATGATGGAAGACATCCAATGCACTTCTAAGCTTATCCATGTCTTTCTTTGATATCTCTTTTCCTCTGAGTAGCATCTTCATTGTATTGACATCGTCCTCATTCAAGCTTTTTGCCAAGTTTTTGAACAAGACACTGAGGGGGCTGATGGTACTCGTCTGTGGAGCCTCTGCAATAGTCAGGAATTACATAGATTCACTGATTATGTTAACAATGTCACTGAGATATAAACCTGTGTCTGTTCAGGGTTCCACTGTGTAAAATATCTTGTCCTGACACTTTAAATTTCAACACAATTGAGAAAAAGACAAAACATTCTGATTTTTCTTAAAGGAATATGAAATATTACCAAAGATAACGGTTATTGTTCCGAACACAATTGTTTTGGCCAAGATAAAAAGTCCCTGAGATCATGAAATATATCCTGTGTTACTGATTTACGTGGTCAGCTTTGCAGCTGTGCGTCTTTTCTGAAGTTCTCATCCTTGTTACTTTCATGTTCTTTACGGCAGTTTTCCACAAGAATCCTATTTTGGAAAAGATCAAGTCAATTTAGAGTTTACCTCAAGATCCTTAAAATAATTTCCTGAAAATCAATGTTTGAGTATTTAGTTCCCATGAAAAAGTTAATGTAGTATAATTGGTAAGACTGACAAAACTGGGCCAATGATGAGCTACAGTACACTTCAACATTACTTAAAGCAGTGTGTTTCTTTTTATTCAAAGGTAACGTCGCCCTGAGACAAGCATTGATTGACAGCATGTTTACAATAGTTCGTGTTTTCATCAAATCTTTTCCATTATCCTTCGCGTAAGGACTGCATTATTTGATAATTAAATGACAAACATTCTCAAACTTGACACATGTTACTTTTCATGGGATCAATGCTTCATAAACTTACCGGTTGTAGCACCTTGTTCACGCTGGAATTCGCATACTTTGTCTTTCTGTGGTTCTTTTCCCATCTCTTCAAACAACTCTACAAGCAAATCTAAATTATTGCTATCTATATAACCGAGTTGCTTTAAATGATGGAAGACATCCAATGCACTTCTAAGCTTATCCATGTCTTTCTTTGATATCTCTTTTCCTCTGAGTAGCATCTTCATTCTATTGACATCGTCCTCATTCAAGCTTTTTGCCAAGTTTTTGAACAAGACACTGAGGGGGCTGATGGTACTCGTCTGTGGAGCCTCTGCAATAGTCAGGAATTACATAGATTCACTGATTATGTTAACAATGTCACTGAGATATAAACCTGTGTCTGTTCAGGGTTCCACTGTGTAAAATATCTAGTCCTGACACTTTAAATTTCAACACAATTGAGAAAAATACAAAACATTCTGATTTTTCTAAAGGAATATGAAATATTACCAAAGATAACGGTTATTGTTCCGAACACAATTTGTTTTGCCAAGATAAAAAGTCCCTGAGATCATGAAATATATCCTGTGTTACTGATTTACGTGGTCAGCTTTGCAGCTGTGCGTCTTTTCTGAAGTTCTCATCCTTGTTACTTTCATGTTCTCTAGGCAGTTTTCCACAAGAATCGAATTTTGGAAAAGATCAAGACACTTTAGAGTTCACCTCAAGATCCTTGTAATAATTTCCTGAAAATCAATGTTTGAGTATTTAGTTCCCATGAAAAAGTTAATATAGCATAATTCGTAAGATTGACGAAAACTGAGCCAATGATGAGCTACAGTACACTTCAACGTTACTTAAAGCGGTGTGTTTCTTTTTATTCAATGGTAACGTCGCCCTCAGACAAGCATTGATTGACACCATGATTACACTAGGTCGTGTTTTCATCAGATCTTCCATTATCCTTCACATAAGAACCGCATTACTTGATAATTAAATGACAAACATTCTCAAACTTGACATAGGTTACATTTGCATGGGATCAATGCTTCACAAACTCACCGGTTGTAGCACATGTTTACGCTGGAATTCGCATACTTTTTCTTTCTGTGGTTCTTTTCCCATCTCTTCAAACAACTCTACAAGCAAATCTAAGTTATTGCTATCTATATAACCGAGTTGCTTTAAGTGATGGAAGACATCCAATGCACTTCTAAGCTTATCCATGTCTTCCTCTGACATCTGTTTTCCTTCGAGTAGTTCTTCATTTCATTGACATCGTCCTCATTCAAGCTTTTTGCCAAGTTTACGAACAAGACTCTGAGGGAGCCGATGACACGTGCCCGTGGAGCATCTGCCATGGTCAGCTAAAACAAGAGCAACATCTTTTTTTATGTATTTGTTCGCTTTAACTTCTATGCGAACATGTCCAGTATCAGGCCAGAGCTAATGTATTGTTTTTGATATTCTGTAACTAAAGCATACCACACTTTTATACTAGAATATACGTTTACA
>NW_027248409.1:300000-400000 GCF_041260155.1 Ptychodera flava
AGCAGGGGCTAAACAGCAGCTCTTTGGTGTTTAGACATCGAATCTGAGTACGGCAGTCGACGTGTAGTTGGACCGGTCGGGATGTTCATGTGATCGCTACATTTATACCTTTCAATGTAGGTTCGTTCCAGCAAAGCCATTTTTGTTCCTATCTTTACTTCTACTCTAGAACGATAATGAGCTTTATATTTGATCCGTAACTTTAAGAACCATGTGAGTTTCTTGTTGTAATGTTTTGATATCATAGCATCGACAGCGGTCAACTCTCGTCGAAGAGTCAACCATTTTTGCGGAGGGTGGGAAATTTAACTGTCATAGAAGACTTGTATACTGAGGTTGTCAACGTCTTCAAATCATCAAGAAAATAATTATTTTAATTAAATAAATTACAAAAAATATCAAATTATTGTAAAATATCTTCATATGATAACAAATATTAATTGTTATTTATACCTTAGCGATTGAACGCACCCATGAAAGAAAATGGTTTCTAACATGATGTCACACATGCCAATCACCCTACAATACCCAATCAAATCGCTGGTACCGGCCACACCTCAAAAGCCGGGTTATCGTGCAGACTGATAGCTGTACGAGTACATGTCGTATCGTGTCTTGTAGAGTATCAAATAGGCAATGACTGCAAAGAGTATTATTGAAAATAAAATGTTAGGGAGTATGCGAAGACTTGAAACACTTTTTTTGCCATTAAGGAAAAAAATCAATATTACATGTAACATATCTTCAAAGATGCATTATGAAAAATCCTTGGAAATGTACGAATATTTTACTTGCGTTTATCGAAGTTTTACATTGAAACATCACGGGCATTACTTAAAATTTCCTCCCTGTTTATTGTATGATCCGTATTTGTTAAATTTGTTTAATTTAACGTTATAATATCGTCAAGATATTGAACTTCACACATCTCAATATCTCAGCTATCCGCATAGACGGGTTTGTGCTCAAATAAAAATGGACTTATGGAGGACCAACGGCCCAAATCAAATCCATATTGAAAAACCCGAAATAATTTCTACATTTGGAGAACCACTGAGTCATGAGAAATGGGTGTCTTTAAAAAAGTTCTGAACTACTGGTACACCAAATTTACAAAAAAAAAAGCATTTAAAGTAACTTGTGACAAAGTCCGCTGCTGGAATGAAATTTTTTGAATATTCCTTTGAAAATAAGGTGAAACATGTAAAGAACCAGAGATTTTGTTCACAAAAGGAGTGAGGAATTGAGCAATAAGCAGAGTTCAGACAGGTATAGATCATTTTACTGAATCACACTCACTTCGTTCAAAGTCCGGTTGACACAAATTGGGTCTTCGTTATTTACTCATTTTCCCTAGTAATAACTAATATGTGAGACAACCCGCATCTGTCTGTGGCGGGGCTGACCTTTTGATGACCCGCAGCCGACCCAGCCACAGTCTGGACAGCTGCGTTTACAGCGTTTCCACAGCCAACTTGATAGAGGCTAAAACCATGGCTTTCGCTACTTCCAATATTCCATCGCCAAGGTCAAAACGGTCAATACGGGCTACAATTATAGCATCTATGATCTAGGTTTATTCTTACGCTAGCATATGAGGTCAAAACAATCTATTTCCAGGAGTGTTATTATCTTCTTGCCTCAATCAAAATTACTCGAACTTTACACCAAAGAGTGGTACTTTTTTTTGGGGGGGGGGGAATTTCCAACCGACCTATTAGGAACTTGCTCCCTTGTTTCGACTCAACTAGTCAGGTAAATAAAATTCAATTATATACTTACCTGCACTCGTGAGAAGTTGATCCTGATTTCTGCATATTCATCAATCCCCAAGCAAGACTTCGCCGACATACATGAATGTTCAGCTGCACTGAGGATGTTGCATGCAAATTAGCCAGACAAAAGACCCTGAAGTGTGCGCGCCCCGATGTTTCAACTTTGGCGGAGATCTTGTAACTTTTTAGTCAAAATTCAAAAGACTGCGTCATAAGCGAACCTTCGCAACCAATCAGATGCAATACACTCCAAAATATGCAAGAAACAATCGCATGCTGGCGCTCAATCGAGTGTATCTCCTCTGGCGAAAAAAGTGAGGCAAAATACACAGCGTGTGTATGTAACTCGTAGAAGTCAGCAAAATTGGCCCCGGCTGAAAACGAGAGCATAGCCTATTTTTGAGTCGAGGATGCTGTAGATGCCAGAAAACTTTGTGGACCCGAGTGTATGGCCCACTATGAAAAAATGGCCCGTCAGCATGTAAGTGTATCGGACGCTGGGTTCACTATTAACCGCGATTCAAGAACATACATACATACATACATACATACATACATACATACATACATACATACATACATACATACATACATACAATATCTGTGTTCGCGTTTACGCAAAAAAATGCGTATTTACGCATTGAAATTGACTCTCTACGCATTTTTTTCATTGTTATGATTTTTCTATACGCAAAGGATAACAGTAAAATGTTTCCGAAAGCACTCCCCGCGACTGAGCTTAGGCGACAACCAGATGAGATGAGTGCCCGCTTGTTACTAAATTTGTTACAACAGTACTGTCAATCACTCATGTTGTGTTGAAAGTTTCGGATTCTCTGGCCGTAGTTTGAAAAATCGGCATAGTAGTTCAAAGGCACGTTATCATGTCAGCTGTGTGCCTATTAACTACGTACGTTGCTAATTTTCAGGCGAGCGATAGTTTCTGAAACTGATGACACAAACTGAGTGATTGACAGAAATGTTGCAACGAATTAAATGCCAACCTTGCACGGTCATCGAGTCTGCTGCTCCAAAATTTGATCAAGAAAACACGCGTCTTTCAACTTTGCTCCACATTAGTCCGTGAAATAAAAATGATTCCGAGGGTCAATTGAAAGTCACTACCTGGCAGCCCAACATGGAGAACACGGAGAAGCGTTGTGAAATTGAACCCATGTCGGTATCCATGACGTTTTGTCCTGTTGTCGCCGATACATCACATGCAAAACGGGATCAGTGCCCCGGTGAAGCTGTGAGCCGTGATGATGATGCACCGCTTTCCAAAAAATCCCGCCCACAACCACTCACAGGCTACCAAGAGCAGTGGGAGACTGAATATCCATGGTTACGTTTTGATGTACAACATAAATGTATAAATTTTGAACACTGCCAGTTCCTTGATATAGCTAACTCTAACCTCCGGGTTGCTTAATGAGTTTGACGGTCGCAAGTATACCCTTCGATGTTACGTTAAGGCATGTTTGAAACACAGCCCAGTAGTTCAAGTTTTCCGTGTAACTGTTTTCATTACAATAATGTTAAATGTACATCGTACAATCTGAATTCGTAGTGTCAAGTTATTGAACTGCTGATCATCTGTCTGATGATTGCAGAATTCATGAAACTTAAGTAACAGATACCATTACTTTGTACTTGAAGTAATTTTGTTATTAATATATATATATATATATATATATATATATATATATATATAATATATATATATATATATATATATATATATATATATATATATATATATATATATATATATATATATATATATATATATATACATACATACATACATACATACATACATACATACATACATACGTACGTACATACATACATACATACATACATACATACATACATACATACATACATACATACATACATACATACATACATACATACATACATACATACATACATACATACATACATACATACATACATACATACATACATACATACATACATACATACATACATACATACATACATACATACATACATACAACATACATACATACATACATACATACATACATACATACATACATACATACATACATAACATAGGGATTCTGTGAATTTAGTAGGCTAATATATTTAATCACTTATGCTTGATCATAGAAGAACGGTGAGAGGAATTTTTCGTTAAATCGCAATACACCGGATAAATAAAGCAGAAATGAAATTCAGTTTCAACACATTGCAAAGTTCATAACTGGCATATACTATTCTCTCTAGCTAAACCTTCAAAACGACCACTTTCAGTAAGCAGGTTATGGTTAGAAAGCCTAACTCTACAAAGACCTAACCTAAATATTTCAAAATTTACACAACTCAAATACTTTTTAAAAGTCGTAATATTTTAAAAACACGATATGACTCCAGCTTTAAAGAATTGGCCAGGTCACTTGACCATAGTTGGCTACCGATATTGAGGCATTGTTGTTTAAAAGTAGAAATGAAAAGTAATTCATCGCCTACAATTGGCATATCCCATTTCAGAGGTACACACGATGATAAGAAAGAAGGCTGGAATATTATTTAGACAAGTTGTACCACAATATATCCTTACTTTGCTCTATGTATCATTTATTCAACCCAATGTAATATATGGCTTAGAAGTATGGGGAATACAGTTGCATCGTATCTTAATCCAATTTATAACACTCAGAAAATGTGTATGCGTAGTATAACATTCTCTAAATTTAGAGAGCCATCTTTACCTTTGTTCTACAATTTACGTATTTTGGATGTTCATAAGCTCTACAAGTTGCTAGTCTGTACTTTTATGTTTGAGTTACTCCACCAAAATATTCCTCACAACTAATCAGATTATTTTCATATTGTAAACCATCGCTACGATACCCGCCAAAAGGTGGACCTGAATTTAGTTTTGCCAAGAATGTATACATCTGCAGGTCAATCTTCAATCTCTTACACAGGTGCAAAACTATGGAACACATTACCGAATACTATTAAAAATCAAACATCTAGATATCAGTTCACAAAAGCCCTGAAAGACTATCTCTTAAGAGAATGTCTTAATATGTATTAATGTGCTTATCTGGTCGAATGCGAAGGTAAAACGAATTCTATCTGTAATCAGTTTTTTTTACTGTCACAGTTACTCTTTTCTCTTTACAAAATTATATGTATCATTTATAAGACAGCAGCCCGTAATAGTTTTTGATAATGCAATGTACAAATGAGTTCACGGGGCTAGGCTCGACTAGCGCATGGCTGTATTCCTAGCTCCTTAATGTCACTGTATTCTGCGGAATTTGAATTGTATTATGATTCCTTACGCTTAAATATGACAATAAAATGATGATGATGATGATGATGATGATGATGATGATTTCATGAAGCATTCGAACATTTTACCTGCTATCGTACATGAGACACAAACTGATTAAAACGGTTAATGAATCGCTAAACTAAGCTTCAGACAGTATTTCTGGCGTTTTATAATTAAATGATTATGCAAACTGATTGGTGACGGAACTATCATTACCATCTAATATGCTGTGAATGATGATGTGACATTAAATGGAAAAACACACGAAAGTCTATGTCATACCAGGCTATAAAGACATGAGAAGACGACATCAAGCATGCTGTAAATTTTGAGATGGCGTCGCACAGCTATTTGTCTCAGCAAAAAGATTCAGTAAATGTAAAGTAATTTGTGAAACAAAGATTGAAATATTTGTTGGGTTCACCTTGGTGCTTGTCAAGCAGTCATAAGTTGGGTGAGAAAGAAGTGTAAATGTATCCAAATTTATGCTAAATACCCGACTACCTGGCTTGTCTTTTCCCCAATTTTAAAGGCAATTTAACTCCATTCAGTCTCGGTAAAATGTTTTGTTTGACAATTAGATTATTACATTATCAATTAGAGATAGTTTAGCTTTGCTTACCATAATTTTAATCACTGTATTTGATTGGCAGTCTTTCAACCCCTGCCATTGTAAAATGAGGACAATAATGCAAAGATAGTCGTTTGTTCTATAATATATACTTGTTTTTCAAGCGAAACATTCACTTTCAGAAAATACCATTAAGTTTTGTACTTAAATTTATTTATCATTTATACCAAAATTTAGGTTTTCTACACCAATCATTTAACGCTTAGACCTTAGAGTAAACTGTTGCTACCCTACTAAATTTCAACATCACTGCTTTTTGAAAATATATACTATAAGGGGGTGGTGGGTCCTGCTCATCTTTGATGAGAAATATTGCTCAAAAAAATGTGTTGGTGCCGTGCAACTCCACCTTAGGAGTAGTAATAATTCGTAGTGAAAACAAAGCTAACAGAACATATGAGGCTGAAATGAGATGATTCTGGTGGCAGGAACAGCTATCCTTAACAAGACATTGACAAATTAGGGTAGATTATAGTTCAGTATGATTTCATCCCTTGGCTTTGGTCGGTAACAAGAATTCTTCGCCTTCTCAAATTCCTTCTTAGTATTGATCACCAACCATCCAAATTCTTTGTATATATGTTTTGGGCAGTAATCTTGTAATTCTCTCATTCTCTCATAGCTGTGGGTAATCAGCCAGTTTCTTGCTGATTCATTGTGGCTGTGGGAATGGCTTTGGGAATCGGGGAGCTAGGAGAGGGCGCAGCGATTCCAACGAAGTCATAGATTGCCTGGTCGATGGTTCCGGGGAACAGACACTTATCATCAAAACGAACCAACATGGCGTTCTCCCTAAACCACTTTGGACCATCCTTTAGTAAATTAAACACCTTGTCTAGCCATGTACAGTGTTCTTTCACTATATGTGCAGTGGGAAAACATTTATCGCTTTCTTCATTATTTAGATTTGCCAAAATTTGTCCCCATCGACGCAGCCGAGAGGTGATCAGCCCCTGGGGTCTCGAGCCAAAAACACAAATTTAACATTGTACTGCTGAAAAGTGGGCAGGCATGGCGTAATGTCACTGAAGCGAAGAACTTTGGCGATGATATTATGTTTTGATCGACAGAATTTCGATAGTACAGCTGTAGTTATTGGATAATTGAGATTCCCAAAGCTTCTCCGACCTGGATGAACTCCTTTCAGATTCAGTTGATCAACATAGTAGTACATGCGAGGAAAAATCACAGCTAAACATATCTCCCAGAAACTGCAGAGCTGTGGCTATATTTCCTCGAGGTAATCGGCACTGTCAATGTTGTGTGTGTTTGTGAAATACTGTTTTGAACAGCATATGTCCCGGCTCTGCAACGTAGAAAGTATCATCTCGTTTAGAAAATAGCATGCCGGTTGCAGAAGAAGCGGAAGACATACATCCAATTATAAGTAAATTCATATTGGCGTCATTTCGATTCGAGTCAGCTTTTTTGGACGATACATCCTTTGCAAATGTCTCTGAATTCACTGAGGCTTCAACAGATACTCTGTTGCTTCAATCCCTGCTCCGGTTTGTTTTTTGATTAGTTGGGAGCTGGATGTGGCTCATTTTGACCGGAAGGTTGAACACGAAATCTTTTTTTGTGAACGTTTGGCCCACATTTAGTAATAATAATATGGTGTGGTGATCATCACTATGGCTACCAGTATGGTTACGCCAACATACTTTTGCACTGTGTGTAATTAAAAAAGCAGAGACATATTTCATTAAAGTGACTATGTAACATATGTTTTCTTTTGATTGTCATAACACGTACATTCCTAATTACCTAAACTGTTAAGCATGTTATCCTAAAACAACTCGGCCTGACCCCTGAACTGGGCAAGATCCAACTAAGTGCAAACCCAAAGTAACTGCGTGTCATAGAACGTAAGTCTTGCTTGTGAACCATCAATGAGGGGATGAATAATCCGCACTTTTTCATGTGGTACACATTGCTAAAAATTGCAAATTGCAATTTGTATTCGGTCCCTTTTGCAAAATCTGTTAATGAAGTTTACATCTTAGGCAACTTTGTCTTCACGACGGTTTGTCGGAAAAGTTCATATTTTTATATGCATGTACCTTAATCGTTAATCGCATTTCAAAAAAAAACAAAAAATAATGAAACCTGCAGACTCGTATATATTAGAATTAGTTTATTTAAAAACATAGTGATCACGATGAGATAACTTTATTATTTGATATACCGTCTATCAAGCGTCAATGTGACACTACTTTCTAAATTCAAATATTATATTAGTTTGGATCAAGTATACAGTTGCATTGGATTACATTCAATTTCAATTGCAACCTACAGCACAATAATCCATCAAAATATTTTACAACCTCGTTCTACCGGTTTCAGGAAAAACATCTTCATTAAAAAACGACTGCCATATTTGTCAAAAAAGTTGCGAGTCATCGTGAAATTTAGGAACAGTAATGAATTTGCATTCTGTCAGGAAATGTGTGTGCTGTTACTAGTAAATCAGGTAAGACTTCAACGAAAGGGTCAGTATGAGTCAGTTTTTGACCGAGTCGAAATAACACAGGCAAATTTTACTTTTGGCGAAACAACCTCTGGCAGAGCAGATTTTTGGCCAACATAGCTAGATAACTACATGATAACTTGAATGCATGGCTTTGACAGGGTTTGATCAGTACCTGTAACAGTCCCGAAGAAATAACCTCTGTAACAGGACCTGTAAAAATGGCCAGGTACCAGGGGTGAATGAACAGGCCTGTGTCGGGCCTTGTATTGAGGAACTTTATACACTGATTGTATTTCCTGATTGTATCCACTGCTGTGACTGAAACACTGGTGTACAAACAGTGATGTGCCAGTGTTGAATTTACATGGTCTGTTACAGAGTCTGAAACTTTGTCAGGTTTCAGGGGTGTATATTTTCAGAAAAATTGGCCAATTGTAATGACGGAAATGAATACAGGCATAAATGCGTGCACATTTAAAAAGGTATTGGTCTCTTACTGTCTACAGTCCTAAAATATACAGTGATTTAACGGGCAGAAATGTCAGTACCTGTCAAGTCACTGTGTCTGAAGCACTGTATTGAACCATATAATCACAGCACTGGCCACAAATCTGTACATCGGCCACTGTATCAGAAATGGGACGTCTTTTCTGACACAGACCTGTGCCACATGGTCGTGTCAGGGTCTGTGCATGGCCTGACAAAGGAGCAAATGGATTTTTTCTGTGATATTTTTGCCTTGGCCTCTTTAATGGCCGATTTCCATCACGCCGAGTTGGCTGGTGGTCATGGCTTAGGGTTATAAGGAGTATTTTGTTAAAAGATCGAATCATAATAACCCTATACTGTGAAAAAAGAAAGGTGGGAATAAATGGTGAACGAATTGAATCGAAAGCTATTGTAAGGGTTAGCGATTGAATCATTGCAACTTCTCAAAAACTTTACTTGGACCAAATCAACTCAGATGACAAAAAACAAACTTACCCAAACTTGACTGGGCCAAGTTGCTAAGTCAATTAAAACCGATTTGGCCAAAAACAAGTTCAGCCCAAGGAAACTTTACCTAATACAACGTAGTGATAAAAACTATAGAATAAAATATAATTAGAACCAGCAAGACTATTTACAAAGATTTCAAACGCGTGGAATTAGCCAAAGAGGAAATGCAGCGGGTGCGAGCAGTTGCTTAATCTGATGGAGTGGAGAATGGTGCAAGTTTAAGCCATTTCCATAAACTTAACTAAGCCCTCGAACGCGTTTTACTATGATAAACAAGCAACCGGCAAGTTTTTTACACAGAAATCATAAATAACATACTAGTATCAGCAGAAAAAGGAAAATTTCAGAAAACATTTAGCCATTTGCACCAAGTAAATTATTGAGAAAAAAATGTATTTGATATATCAAACATCTACTTTTGTCTAAATATTATTGACCATGAGCTCTCTCAAATATTCAGTTCTTTGGAGCATGTACATGAAGGAATTCAAACATCAAGAACGAAAACTTTAAACTATTGACCATACGCAGCTTATTGGAACTCTAAAAATGTACCTGATAGGCATTATGTCTAATACCTTAATGTTGAACGTTAGTTAACACGTATACCAAACACATAACATCGATATACATGATTTTTTTTCTACGAATGTCATAATAAGAGGTAGTGCAAAGAAAAATGAATGGAACACATCCTGCCTTAGAGAATGTAATCGCATATTTCGAAAGTTTTAAATCCTTGAAATGGCAGAAAGACGGTCTTTCAGAAAACCATGAAGGAGATGGGAAGAATAATTTATCTTATAGAGTTTTCTTTACAATTTATACCTCTTAGATATTAATCAGTTTTAGTAAGCAATGCGAACTGCACCAATTTTCACTCCATCACTGAAGGAATCAATATTTGAAAATAGGAGACATACATACCTGCCATCACACTGTCGTCTGTTGCCAAAGCGAATCTCTATTCTCTGATTACACATAAATTTAATAAACTCGTGTAAATGCCTGTTTTATGCCCGATTTCCTTCAAAAGCACACGTGGAAGGCAATGGCCAACCAGGTACTGTATTGTATAAAACGAATTCTGCCACGTAATTGCTGGCGGGACAAAGGTTTTCAAAATATATGGAACAACGATTATTTCACTTTTTTATTCGGATTGAAACTCAGGAGAGACAGCTCGTTAAAAATGTCGCCTTCAAATTGGTTAGAGTTTTGTTTCAAACTTTGCGACTAAAATGGACAATTTTTAAAATTAGAAATGATTTTTTTTTGCTGTGAAGAGTTAAAGGTTTATCCAGAAGATAGCTATGGCTCTTTGAAGATATTTATCACAGGATGATAGACTGTACAAATCAATTTAATATGTTACTCTCAAATCAGTCAAAGATATAACACGGAACAACGAAACAGCCATGCAGATTTATACTGATTGAAGCTTGGGATAGAAATTGTATGCTTACAAGACAAAGATTATCGATGACGGTAATATAATTTCATCGTTTCTAGCGGCACTAGATGACAAGTACGATACAATCACGTTGATGTTTCCCCTAATGCTCTACTTTAATGCACATAATAAACGTATAATTTTCTTCCTCGTTTTCCAAAACAGGTTGTCGGGATCGTCAGTATACGCTGATGTGACTCTACACAGGTGGTTCACGAAAATGCGAAACCGAATAGTTTAAAGTTTATGCTGATTAAGCAATGATTGCAGTACAAGGGGCAAACTTTCCCTCGTCATATCTAAAACCTTGAAAGGAAACAAGACTAAAAATGTAGAAGCTCGTTTTCAAGCATGGTTTGTTTCCACTACGTACAGGTTTTGCTCAGTTAAAGTCGTCATATTCTATTAATATACGCACTATACTTTCTGCCATTTCAATGAAATACCTAATTTAAACAATTATAATTTAAGACAATACACAAAGCTTTAACCGATCAGAATCTACGCCCTTAATTCAATATTTTGAATACTGTGTTGATACGCTTCTTGTGTTCACGGACGTGTCCTCATTTGCACAGGACTCCTTGTAGTGCACCTTGTATAAACAGATATTTCATTGTACAGCTAGCAAATCGCCTACGACAAAACACGATTTCGTTGGAATATTTTAAGCAGTTTAATTTCAAAAAGACTTGACTAGGAAACATCTGGCAAAAGGAAGAATTTGAGTCTATTATGTTTCTCTGTCTGACGTGTGTGAAGTGGCCGTTGTGTGGTTGTAACTGAGAGCGTAAAGCTGAATGTAAACAAGACCACATCAAGCTCTGCTATGTTAATATTGTCAAATCACTGATACTTATTTTGATTGTGTAGTATCTTACCCAAGAATTGTGTTGCTAACGCCAACAATCACATTTCAAATATTTTCCATAGTATTTTCCGTGCGGTAACGACACTGGCGCCAAGAACAAAATGCTCGTTTTTGTGGACCGTACATGCACTGACGAGACATCGGGATTTCGACCTGTAAAATACATTGTCAGTGGCAAAACTCTCAATGGATCCTGTGGCACATCGGCATGGTGACCTACATTGAGAGAATGACACATTAGCTTTTCAATTTCCTTCAAACTTAGAGAAACCTGTCTGGAAACGATGGCGGGATCGTAAAGTGTCGATTGCCGCCTACAGCTTTGACTGAGATACGTATGTCTGTCTTTTCCAGACATACCAAACGATAAAAAAGTATTTTCTCTGGATAAATACATATGTTGTTAAGATATCAGCTAGCGTTGTTTACTAATTAATGTTAGTTAATAACGAGTCCATTTTCCTTGTCGTTGAAATTAAATTTGCTCATGTCCGTACTTCCCCTTACGCAACATGTATGTGCTTCCATTTACACCAGTCGGGGTTAAGCAAATACTCGGTAGCGTTAGCTGTACGTCATGCATTTGCGCTGAGATACGGACAAAGTCAAATTACTCATGTTATAGAAAACTAACGAATTGAGCACTCTGCTCAAATCATATGACTTTTCCCAGTAACATTTCAATGCTTCTTTCTGTGTGTCAGTAGCCAAAATGATGTATGAGTCTTGGTGTCATTGTAGGGAAACATCCTTCAACTACTTTTTCCCAGTGTCATTTGATGAACTTGTCTGTATTCCTATTTTTACACCTCGTTCGATGATATGATGTAAGGGTACTACTCTATGTTGCCATGCGATATTCAAAGCTTTAGTCATCCCGCATATTGAAATTTATGAAATATTTGTTTCCATTTTTCAATTGTAATATATTTAATTGCTGATACATGACAGCTGTCGACATGAAGTACTGCACTTTTTTGATTGACAGAAAACGATTACTGCACCCACTGTACATCAGAATAATCCTCATAGTGTCGAATATTAAAGTATTATTGCAATGCTCTCTCACACAATCATACTTTAACTTAAAGGACCATTGCAATACCTTTTGTAGGACTAAAATACTTTGTCAAAGTTTTAATAGATCAGATATGAGATTCCACATGATGCCTATCAATGTCAATAGGCGATTTTCTGTGCATAACAAAATCTCTCTCGATATGCGTACATGTCAAATCCAATTTATAATTCCTGGTTGATTGTCTTTGATTGAGTTGATCTCAGCCTCGTTTGTCCCCAGCACACTAGAACCTTATAAAAACGTCAAATGCTTCAAATAATTTCTCTGTTTTGTTTCGTTTTCTCTGCTCTGCATTATGTGGCAAATAGGGACAACTTAGTCTTCTTTGCAAACCCCTACCAATTGGCTTATTATAAGAATATATAAAACTTAAATATATCTTTGTAAGTCCAGTAGTTGTTTTTAGTAAGACACGATGACATGCGCATGTATGAAAATCTTCGTTTGTTTCATTTGATATTGAGACAAGGTAGAGCTGTATTCCGACAGTATTTGCAAAATGAGAACATTTCGTTTGATTAAGAAATCTTACCCCTCGCAATACGTAAATGACTTTCTTCGAAAAGTGACGCAGCACAGTGGTTAAATCGGTGTAAGTTTTAAGTGTTAGAAGAGAAGGAGATACATGACGGTTCTTTGTGTTAACGTTAAGTGTACATCCCTGGGCTTAACACGGTAGTATCGAAAGCAAAAAGCTACAAAATTTGGTGACAATTTGTGAAAGGCTGATACGTAAATGGCTACGTCAAGGGCGCACATTCAGATGCCTGGCATGACGGCACAGACCATACAAATATTATGGGGTTACAAAATCAATTGAAAGTACACTGGACACATCGATGTGATAATCATGGATCGTTATTTTAACCATAATCAACATAAATCCGGAAATGTTTCCCATGGTCTGTCATTGCAACAAAAACGTGATCTACGATGAATTTTTAGTTATTCAAGTCCTTTTTATTTATTTATTTATTTATTTATTTATTTATTTATTTATTTATTTATTTATTTAATTTACTGACTTATATATTTATTTACTTATTCACTTCCAGTTCGTTTTGATCTGTCAACATGTTAGTCTTTAATGTTTGGAAGGTTTTGACATGTTCAAAAATGGTGTGCGTTTGTACGTGTTTTAACAGTACTTTGTCAGGTAATGTTAAAGTGTACGGCGATTAATCAAAAGTACAATAACTGCAATTTCGAACGATGTTTCCATTATTTGATTGATTTTTTTTTACATTTGCTTCTTCATATTGTGGTCAAATACACAAAGAAGTCCATTAATATAAAAATGCAAAATGATACATACACATACGAAATGATCTCAACATGAAGTATGTTGTTGCTTTTTTTCTAGGTTAATATTCCAAGTAAAGTTTAACATGAAGATATCTAGTAAACTATTATTTTAATGTCAATACCTAGGGACTCGTATGATTACTTGAAATCCGTTTATACACATGCATCTGACGAAAATGCTGTCAGGATTTCTTCCGAAAATTCAACAGGCACTAAATTCAACAGGCACTAAAATAAATTTATGAGTTATTATGCCACGAACGTCATAGAACATTTTGAAAAAACAAACAAACAAACAAACAGATTATAGTTTTAATGTCAGTTCCTCCAGTTATCACTAACTTTGCAAATTTTATTAAATACACAAGTCATCGATTAGCTGATACAGCTGGCTTTTTAAACTTTGGTCAAGTACTTCTAGGTTTATGTGCCTTATTTGAAATATCCATTCAAATACAAATTATCAATGGCTGCAACGAAAATGCACGATGTCCTTCAGAGATCGTCTTCTCACTATCCAAGTTTCATAAGCTCGTTAACGTTTTACCTGTAAAACTATGTCCCTAATTACGAAAGGTCGTTAAATATGCAAAAAAATATCGCTGAAATACAAATGTTAACTAACTTTAAAGAATGAAACATCATAGCGTCTTCAATATCAGTTGAGTCAAATTCGATCGAATCAATTCAGATATATATCCCTATTCAAGAAAGGTCGTTAACTATGCAAACTATCTCAAAATGCTAAAAACTTCATTAATGTCATTTCACAATATCTTCAATGCACATAATAGGAGTCGTCAAGTTTGATCAATCGAATTGAAATATGTCCTTAAACAAGGATGTTGATCAAATATGCAAATTATCAACTCACTTTCATGTCACCCTTATATCTTCACGGCTGATAAATCCTAGTGTTATCAACTTTGTGCAGCCATTCTCAATGTTTATGTAACACAT
Source organism: Ptychodera flava (assembly GCF_041260155.1). Taxonomy (NCBI): domain Eukaryota; kingdom Metazoa; phylum Hemichordata; class Enteropneusta; family Ptychoderidae; genus Ptychodera; species Ptychodera flava. The sequence goes on from NW_027248409.1 coordinate 314,868, forward strand.
GGTTACTTTGCTATAGAGTTTTTTAATTCGATATCACCAAATTTGTGGTTCCCCGTGTAGAGGGCGCTCTCAGTTTTTGTTTTTCTGTATATTATGCAAATCAGTTGTACATAATATAAAAAAATCTTTGAGGACACCTTTAATTATAATATACTCTGTATTTCATGTTTACAGTATTCAGCAAATGCAAGACTAATCTATGGTACAATTTGAGAAAAGCTACGAGCACACATTATTTCTGCAAGTAATTCTGTGGCAAATTCCAATTTACTTTTCCAGCCGCTGTTATCGTAGGAGGTGCATTGTTTAAACACAAAGCGAGGAAAGTTTTATCTCATGTACCAATAATTGTATTTTAAACTGAAAACACCTATCTCCTTTCTGTACTGTACTTTTTCCTCGATCTAAGTAGTTTGGAATATTCATTTCGTTTGAATTTTAGCGAAGTTCAGTATATTTCTGGAAAACTCATTAGGCAAATGAGTTTTGAGGACTTTCCCGTTGCTTTGTAAGTCAGATCCGTTGTGATTACAGTTTATTTGAACTATGTCTTGTATGTAGGTGCTTAAAGCCCCAACTCCCGTATAAAGCGCGAGAACCTACGAGAGTGGTCATAATGGTGGGATATTCAAACATACTCGGTTCACTCTGGACGTCGTCGATAAAAATCGTTAATTTAGAAATCTACAGGTTAATTTTTTCTTGGAAATTGAGGGATATGTGTATAAGTATTTGGAGCACAATATACTTGGTTTCTGAGGAAATTAAATTTGAAATGACGTCTAGAACCAGAAAAGGATAAAATATTGGCCGGTATTATCGCCGGTGTAACGTTCGATGTTCAATTTGAATCTGCGTGATTGACATGATATGCAAATTGCAAATGAGTCATTAGAGATATGTTGTTTACTTTTTACGTACGAAGCGTTGATTGTTCAACGCGGAAAAAAAAACACCAAATACTCGCAGCGTACCGAAAGATACAAACGCACACACACTGTGTATAATAAATTTGAATCGGTAGTTCTCTTTTTGGAAAATTTATTGGTCCTGAAAAGGACCGTTTTCATTTATGTTGGCCTACCTGAGCCGTACATTTTATAGACAGGAAGGCCTATACTGTCATTTATGCCCGACATAAAGTACGTCTGGTATGTTCGGGTAGAGACCACGGACAAGTACCAGCACAAATTCTGGCATGATCTCTCACTTTGTCTACACTGTCTGTATATCTTCTGTCTTCTTTTCAAATTTCAAGTTTTACCCTCTATTCAACGTACTGTTGAAAGCGCAATGCGTAACTATCGCTTAGCTGTTTCCAAAAGTGATATACATTTTCTTTCCCGACCTAAGCCGTGCATGCCTATGTAACACAAAGCGAACAAAGTCAAAATTCAAAAAACAAGTAGCCTCCAGAATCCAATGTGCTGACAAAACCGGGATTTTTTTTGACGCCTGCTATCGCCTTCGGCATGTTTATTTGTCACTGCTGGGTCACTTGAGGCTGATCTGACGTCGAGTTGACAGACGTCGCCGGCGCCGGCGGCAGCTGAGGTCACCATACTAAACAATTCCAGAAGTTGCACTCGAATATCCGCGCTCGATCCCATCACAACTAGCTCGATTCATTCCTGGCAAAGAAAATTCCCGAGGCTTCCTCCTGCTCATCACCAGTGACCGCTATCTTCATAAAGCCAGTTGACATCGTGTGAGTAGCAGTCTGACTTTGACAACCATGCGTTTGTAATGAACTAGTATCGCAACTGCGTGGAGAGTGTAGAAGTGCAAGTGCACTCGATTTTGGCGGGATCGATCTTTGAAAGTAGCGAAATACTAGAACTCACCATTTTAGAGGGATGAACATTGAAATGAATACTCCGAGAATTTATGCGATCACTTTATTCTGATTTTAGTTTTAGTGATTAAATATTAGCAGTTTGATTTCTAAAATAAGTATTTTTCAGAAGCTTTTTGAAATAATCATAAGACAACAAATCGACACCACATTTCATTTCGGTCACCAATTATACTTGTGATAAAAGCTGGAGGAATAGTCGTCGGTACCCTCCCATCCGACAGCGCCGAGTTCATGAGACAACGAAAGGGAAATTACAACCATCCAAGAACCGTCTAAAACTACATTTTTTATAATGGAGACACAGCCCTGCCTCACTGAACTAAGGTCGAGTGAGGAAAGGATTGTTTGTACGACAAAAGCTCTACAAAATTTGGTAGACGACTTGGCCGTTGAGCATCGTGGTAAATGTCCAACGTCGTCCATTGAAATAACCAAACTCGATAAATTTGGACATGTATTAGGCGAATTTGCTGTTCTCCCAGAACTGTTTTGATTTTTCCCGTTCTTTCCTGAAATGCGGCATTTCTAGGACGGCGTTTGGACAAAACGGTGCTTCATTATCAAGGCAAACACGACTGCAATCAAGACTCCCTGCAAGAGTGATGTACACTATGAGCCGAGGAAAACCCCGATAATTGATCCCGTGGCAGAAAAACTACTAGTTGGATTTCTGCATCGTTTACCCGTATACAAAGATGCGGATAGCTATTGCCACTGTCATGATACGCACTATGTTGAATCATTCAAAAACGCGCTGAATACATGATGACAAACGCTTCGTTTTCGGACGAGAAACGTACACCATGAGAACTAAGGAGTGTCGATCGCCTGGCAACGTCATCACGGTTTGTACAAATCCGAGGCGCCGAACCTCTGCTCCAGTAAGACTTTGAAAAAGTCTATGTTCAAGACAAACCTATGGGCGAAATGAGTGGATGTATCGTATGGAAAGTAAACCGTAAAATTGGGTGAATATAGTATACGTTAAGTCACGGTGCAGTCATTGTTTACATTATGTGGCGTGCACGTTCTATTTTTGGAGGTGTTCAACCAGCTGTTTTTAATTGCTACTTTTTGTTCACAAAGAAACCATATAGTTATGTTTTGCTCCGCCCATTTTTATCGATTTTTCTCGGTAGGCCCCTACCGAGAGTTACCTGTTTAAAGTCAGTGCCTACAGTGTAATTTGAGTGTACACAAAAATCCATCATGAGGACCTTGAAACTGCAACTTGAATCTAGTCTTGGAAACCCATTCAACACTTTAAAGTTGAAGTTTGGTGTGTTCTAGTGTCTTAGTCATTTTATTACAACTTTTTGATATTCTGCTGGGATTTGGGTTGCATGATCACCTGCTATGCACAGACCGCGAGTGAAAACAAAGAATAACTAACGACATTGACAGTAAAGCAAGAAAAGAGAATAACTATCTTGGGCGGCGTCTCTTTGCAGAGGGTAAAACGTTGAAAACGCAGTAAAATTAGGCATTACGGGCAGGAAAATCATCTCAGCTATTTTTTGCATCATTTGTGTCGTCGGATTGAATAAGTATTTCATTGAACGGATGATGATGTCGTAAGACATGGGTTACCGTACCTCGTCCAGAGAGGTAGCCATGCTGTAACGGATACGCCGACATTACAACGGCCAATATACGTTGCATTGCTGTACTTTTCGGTTTCAGTTCATACTCCAGATTGTTTATTATGAATAATATACTCATCACAGTCATTGTCTTCGATGCAGTCATGGTCGAACATTATCGTTGTAAGTACCACAAATAAATGTACAACTCATTTACATCTCAAAGTTTTACATGCACAGTTTCATACATCCAATGTTCAATGAACACGGTTATCAGACATAACACATTTTCTTATTTTTTCACGTGTATGGATATTGTTATTAAAGCGTTTTTCCCTCGGAGAGGCTATTCATTAATGATTGGTTTTATCTTGAATATGATAAAGAACTTGTTGCAGTCAATTTAGAATGCCTTTAACGAGCCCGGCTTAGATATTCAATTAATTTGCCAACATTTCAACTTTAAGTGAAAATTGACACAGATATTATGCTTCTGGACCCCATAATGAATCTAGTGTATGATTGTTCAGTGTGTCCCCAATATGAGGCCCTCCCGCCCATCCACTGAAAATGTAGAGAAAATAATTGCTGACACGTGTCTATATTTACAGTTGATCACATACTCACATATGTTACTTGCAAAAGTCGAAATATATACGTCCATCAAGACAGCGTTTTCGAGAAATTTTGATACGTCAGCATACAATGGCTAAATTGTCAAGGTGTGACAGGGACCTCACCAATTAGCAGCTGATAATACACAGCAGCTGGGATTACAATAGCGTGATATTACTTCACATTTGCTGAGATTTAAACACACAGACGACGCTGCCTATTAAAATGACAAATTTTCAAAGAACAATCAAGTTGTGCACTAGCGAATAAAATGTGATGAAGTTTTATAATGCATGTTATGTATTTCTTGTTGATGTGAAGTAATTTGTTCATATCCAAGTAAGTAACTGACCAATAGAAATGAGCTTCCTTTGTGCATCGGTTGATGGATGGTATAAAGAGTAGATGATAGCATTGCTACGTCAGAACAGAAATGATATCACCAAAGCACTTGTACTTTGTCTGTGTACAGGCTTGCGGCATCGTTTCAACACTCATTGCGACAATAAACGGATGTTTTGTATTTTTTATTATTTTTCTATAAATCTCATGTATTGTTAATTTTTTGCTCTCTAAAGAAGGTCGACGGCATTATCGGTCATGTGTCAATACAAGTCATTGCAAAACAATCGATATCTTTAATGTCACTGTTCACGGGGATTAAGTTAGAGATCACTAACACCCGGGGAGATCCTACGAAGGGTGTACTGTGCTACTAAAGGACTGTACCGATAAACCAATATGCTACCTTCATGAGTGCAATTACGCGAGGCTCTGATGCAGCATAAATTTTGTACAGGCGTCTTGCAGTGTTTGTGTTTTAACGCAAGAACTACAATAAAAAACCTAACAATAATTTATTGTTTAAAGACCACTACACACCTTGTCGCCGCGGTGTTTAAAAAACACTTAATCAGGTAGAAATACAATGTCTAAAATAAAACAAATTAAATCGGCGTAAAGCGTAATTAAAACCTATGGGAAAAATAAGCAAGCTGAATAAGAAATTAACCTAAAACAGCAAAGGAGATATTTAAAAAATCTCACTATAAAGGTAAAATGAAAAAAAAATGAAGATAAAATTAGATCCAACTCAACGGTAGCATTGACGAAAAAAATGGTTTTAGAATCTTCTTTTCAAAAAACTCATTATATCTGAAGCTCGGGGCCGGGGATATACGCGCTCAAACTTTTACATGATCTTTCATAGAAAAGGGATTCAATTTTACACCGACACGCCCTCTCTTATTTTGTACTGGACGACAAATCGTTACAAGTCAAGGTTCTGATAACTGTTTCGGGACACATTCACCTTGATGGACATTTTTTTTAAATGAAACAAAGAATTTTTAAACGAATTCGTTTTTCGACCGGGAATTGATTTAACTCCTTAAGCATAGGAATCATATTAATGCGACGGCCAATCTTCATCAAGCAGCTCTAACATAAAGGAGGAATTTGAAATGCGATGCCAGAATATATTTTATTTTAATATATTTTTATTTTACTTCATGTCCATTGCCTTTGCCGTCTTTGTTGTTTGTGTTGGTACATACGATAACATGTTTCAACTTTGATTTTATGTTGCAGAACGATTTTTGAACTCTACTAGATCTTAAATGACATTTCTGTGTAAAATGTGAAATATATTGTTGGAAGAAATCTCGAATAATGATGTATTTGTCTTCGACATTAGTTATGAGCTGCACCAGTGGCAACAATGACGCTGATTGACCGATAACATGTTAAACTTAATGTATACACATTTCAGAACATAAGTATCTGATATCATGACATAACAAACGTCTAAACTTCAGTTTTACGTACACACGTGCACATACATAACTATTCACATAGAGTACTATATACTTGTAGATCTAACAACAATTGGAAACGAATGTAGGAAATAACCACCCGCCTGACGTTATCGAGTAAGCCTTTAGAAAGGCTGCTTTGATTGTTTGAGAAGGCACCGATAACGTTGGCACTTATTTTAAAACCTTAAGATAATGACTTCTATCGACCTTGAACATCGTAAAAACTATTACTGTAAAAATTAATTAAGACTTGTGATATTACGCTAAGGACACCAATGTTGGTATTGATAGTTTTCAGACAATGTTTTGGCATGGAATTTCTTAATGTTTTTTTCCAAGGAATTACCAAGTAATCGAACATTGCAAATAAATAGAAGAATATCTATTTTTGATTGGAGTATGATGACTAAACGCAGTCTAAAATCAAATACAATATCGGTCATATTGCTGCATGTCATGTTAATATGACAAATCGTTCATACTAAAATGTCATTGAACAGAACACTACTCTAACAAACTTTTAACAGCCTTAGAGACGTTAGGCTACAAACTTTCCAAACTGAAGATAAAAGTGCAATTGACAAAACACAAATATAATATATTTCCAACAGCCCAAGAAACATAAGGTAAAACTAAAACATCTCAGTAAAATCTTGGTACGACACACAAATGCACCAACACATTATTTTGAATGTGCACTGTTTTCAATTTTAAGATCAACGCTTAAAACGGATGATTAAAAGTAAATTTATTTATATTGCGAGAAATTCCTTTTGTTTATAAAACGACATACTATAAATTATTATAATTTGATTTTACCACTATGCCTGGTAAGTATAATTCGTTTAGGTATCATTAGAGACACACTTATCGTAACAAGTGGTATTCAAATGTGATGAAAAGTAAAGAATGTTTGTCTCTCTGTGTTATCGTGTTGATGCAGGCCAGTCGATGTTCGTGCTGTTTGAATTCATTAACTTTAATAGCATTTGTTGCTGATAAATCGTGTTGAAGATGGGCGTGTTTAACCCTGTCTTTAATGTCATGTTCTCTAATCACGACAGGATCTTTCTTTGACGCTGTGGTCCCCTTTTGAAACTCCAAGCCGCTTAAACATGTCAACTATCTCTTTTCTAGCTTGCTCTACACGGCAGCTTTCATCATTCAGGATTTTCATCAATTGCTGAACGTACTCTTATACATTATGGCGCCATCAGTTGGCGATCCTCCACGTTTCTTTCGCTCTTCCCATCGTTTGGACCATTCTGATAATATATGCTTTGTAATCGACATCGACATCGATTTCCCTTCCCAACCTCGGACTTTGATTGGTGGTATACCCATTAGATCTGCCATTGTCCCATAGTCACCTGCCATATCTCTCTAATATCCATTATCATGGAAAATTTTTCCAGTGTTTCATGATTTATCCACTTGACGTCACATTCGTATCCCCTGGCACGGAGTAGTGTGGGATCATATCCGGCGCAAAGCAAATTAGTAGTTGTATCTTCTTCACCATCTTCCTCGTCATAGACGTTGATACCTTTCATCTCTGCATCTATAATCTTCTGCACGGAGTAGTATTTAACTTTGTCCGGTCTATGTCACTCCTCAATGAGTGTGCGCTAAGCACACGACTCTCGATATTACTACCAGGGCAGCAGATTTCTAAGACGTCTTCTATATCTCCAAACACCTTTTCCATTAGGATGTGGCAGTCTCCGATGTTTTCTTCGTCTTTTGCCCTGACGCAGATGTGAATGGCCCTCCAACCCCTGGTCATGTACACCAAACATTCAACCACATGGCAAACCTTGATACCATTCATCCATATTCCACTGGGAGTCTGACCTAGGTCACGGAAATGATTGTAAAGTCTTGCCTGTAGTCGGGGAAATAATCCAGGAGAGAAACTATCTGTTTCATCTCGACATTGAATTCTTCGACCGAAATAGATTTGTTTTGATAAATCCATTCTCCACTGCGATTTCGGCATATCTGCATCCAATAACGCAGGTGCAATAAACTGCACGTCGCTATCACGTACTGAAGGATTGCGGTGGGCTTCAATGACGAGCTCGAATATTTTCAAGAGGTTTAGAAGTAAGTCAGTATCGGCAAAGTCACTGAACACCTCATCGATATCACTTCGACTGTAATACAATTGATGATCCTTCGGTAACTTCTTGCTATATTGAAGGAAAATATCAGTGGCTAGCATTGGTCCAAAAACCCTGGAGCACAGCCATTGAATATTGAGGACAATAATGTCGTCACCGTGTGGATTGCTGATGAAGAGAAGCTGCAAATAAGGGTGAGTTATAGTAAGAAAATAAATGTAGTAATTGCGTATATGTTTTATCGAAATTCATGATTATTTAGTACTAATTTAAGATTAATATTCTCGTGATACTAAATAAGTAGCTTCGAATGTTCAATGAAAAACACATAAACAAAATATCGCATCTACATATCGCATCAGTAACACCGGTAACTGTTTTTAACGACTAGAATAAAAATATAACAAAAACGAAAAAGACAGTCTCTTTTAAGACTAACGAAAAGAACAATACTCGATGTCAGACTCTTGTGGTTCAAATAACATCTCGACACCTTACTTTTTACTCAGGTTAGCAATAAGAAGGATTTTTCAAGGACAATGGTTATCAGAGTGGATAACTATTCCTTGTCTGTAAGCTTGATATATTGACAAAGTCAGGGTCGAATATGGTCGCCAGGCAACATTCACATATAAAAGTGGACGTATCAAATGGTCGCTATTCTGCTGCCAACGTGCTTTCACAATCAACTAAAATGCAACAACACGACCGAATAATCAATGAAACCATATAATCTGTAGACAATTCTCATCACAAAATATAGATTTTAATAAACCTCTACCTCGCCGATGTTATCAAGATAAGATGTAGCTGTTCTCAGGAAGTCATCATCTACCAGATCATCTATTCTCTTCACTTGTTCTACATATTCAGACCAATACAATATTGGAAACTTCTTGTTGATTTTCCATTTGTTCTTGTTGTCTAAAATCTTCGCACAAAGTTTAGGTATGTGTTGTTCTCGCTAGCAATGTTAATGATCACATTTGAGAGTTAGTATATTCTTGATTACACTTTAATGGTGCACGCATTTCTTTCTTAATAGGAATAATCAACTGTATCTCAATAAGCTGGCAACAATAACATACTTGCGTCTTCATGTCCTGTACAGGAACTATGTACACATAATTCAACAGGTGAATTAAAATACAGATTTCTCTGCAGAACAGAAGACGCAAACACTACACGCACTATGACTCCTAGACTAAATATTGCTACATTTCGATAATAAGGCATTCATATTTTGTTTTGGAAGGTTACACAATTTGATTGCTTTCGAAAGCAAAATTGCTTAAATCGAAAAATCATTCATTTAGAAAAAAAACTTCCAATTGCTTCAAAAAAGTAGGTGCAAGAAGTTCAGGGACGAATGTTGTCTTTTACCATGATTTGCATATTGGTAATTTTTATCCTAAACAAAATATATGACAGCATAGAGATAATAATATGTTGTTTAGATTTCAGTAGTCGATTTGTAAACAATCGACGGTGATACTCTGCTATTAAAAACAAGAGTCTTTAATTATAGACAACTTTTTCTCAGAGTTCGTTAACAATATTCGGTTAAACCTCAAATGTTCAGATTTACCTTTGCACGTGACAGACATTTACGAAGTCTTCCCATGTCCTTATGTTGGGAATCGTGACAATTAAGCAGGAAAGTTTCATCCACTACATTGAAGTGATCCTTGAACATTCCACGAACTTGTTTCCGTATGTCTTCAACTACCTTGATTGCTTCAAGTTAAAATATAGATTTATATTGGTTTTAAATCCCTACATCTCCCCGTAAACACAGTGTTTAAATTAGCATGGAACTTAGAGAGCGAAAGACAAACAATTTCTTCCCAAAAGCTTTAAAAATAAGCAAATATCAAATCAACCACTATGTCCAATCAATTGCCATTCCCGTTTTATCGTTTGCTATTCCCGTTTTATCGTTTGCTATCTCAGATTGCCTTCAAATTTTCCAATTTTCCCCTATTATTTAATTGAATAACATCTACTTATTTCAGAAGAGGTAAACATCACGAAGTGAGTGAGGCGAAGGCACCTACTAAGACAATTTCGCAATGGATACACCGCTGCTTTGAGCGCAGCTAGTACCAAAGTAAACATTACAGTGCTAACTTTTATATAAACGTAACACAATAATTATTCTGGTACGGCTGAAATATCGTAACACATTCACAATATTAACTTTCTCATGTTTTACATGCAACCAGTTTTTCACACTAATTTCATATTCATATAAAGGAAAGATATGTAATATTTTGTATTGTACTCACCACGAGGACGTCGAGACTCTTCAACATTATCAGCCCCACTAGCCACTAAAATTACTGTCGGTTTGCTTTCACTACTTTGAACACCTGTTATTCTAGATTTGATGAATCTCGGCCATGTCAGCAACTAATCATATGAAAATATCAAGAATGATATTGCTTTGGATATTGAACTTTATTTTTTTAGCTACTGTTACAGAAATATAAATTCATGGCTATTAAGATCTTCATTTCAGAATTTATAACGTTGAGATACCGTTAACTTTCGTCAATTTACCTTTTCAGTGAGTTTACCACGAAAATCATTGATCTCATCCATTATCTTGAAAACCACCATGAACACTGCTTCGTCCGCCCTCAAGAACATATTATGAGTAACGTAGTATTCTGGCTGTCCAGCATAATCCCAAGCGATGTATTTACCAGCTTTTGGTATATGGATAATGTTAACGTCAATTCCAGGTGTTGGTATATGCGTGATTTTGTCTGCAGGGGGCGCTTTCTCCTCTTTTCTATGAGTAAATTTTGCTGCAACTAAGTCCTGGTGAGTAATATAAGAAACAGAGAGAATAGACACGTTATTAATCTCTTCTAAACTTACGGTATTAATGTGTATTGAAGATCGGAAAAATTTCAGGCTGGCACCAATAACACGGAAACAAAATATGTTTGTCAGATGTTTCAAAATTTAAAGTGCGAGCCTTAAAACACGTTACTCTTTATCGTGTAGAGGGTCATTTACATAATTCAAGCATGTATCACAAAGAATTCTTCTGGATTTCCTTTACCATGGATTCAAAACCAATAGCTACCCGAGAAAGGAAAAACCTGAGACTCAACAAATTTCTTGCATCATTTGCGAATTATAAATAGTGATGGCCTATTTCGCTGTTAAGTGAGACACCATATAAGGGACGGAAAAAGTAAATTATTTCTCATATTTTGTCAAATAAAATCGTACGTCATCAAACCGCAGAATGTTTTCATTTAGGACTTAACAGAAACCCCATTGCCATTGACGTAATCGTTTAAAAGTCACATTCATTGTGTATATGGCTCGTACAATTCGTTAATAGCTAGTTGTTCTGATAAGAAATAAATATCCTAGGCAAAACATTAGATAAGCGGTAAAATTACGCTGATCTGTGTACATTTGCGCGGTCTTGCTGCTTATTTTGATCCCACAGAGGTGCACTTTGTGCGATGTTGATAGGAATTCAAGCAACTCGCTTATAATGACAGCCTTCTAGCCCCCTCACTATAAAACACCCGACAATTTTATCACTTCACCTAGAGATAACATATAGTACATACATTGTAAACACAGCACAGACACAGACACACACTCTCTCTCTCTCTCTCTCTCTCTCTCTCTCTCTCTCTCTCTCTCTCTCTCTCTCTCTCTCTCTCTCTCTCTCTCTCTCTTACCCGTTGTAAAGCGTCCATAAGAGTGGTTTTTCCAACGCCGCCAAAGCCACACACATTCAGCTTGCTACTGTTTCTTTTGATTCCCGGTTCTTGCATCAATACGCTAAACTCAGCTTTTTTCTTTGCAGCCTGATCATAAGAGAATCAATTGTGAAATATGGAGAGTACGCGTATATGTATTATGGAGGGTATATCAATAAATACATAGATTTGCGACTCAAATAAATAATGTCAATTACGCAACCGAAAACTTCGTTTGAACTTATTGGTCAATATAGCTATTTACAACAACATCGTAAGTATACTCTTGTTACTTCCTAAAAGTTTCAAAACTTCGCCAAACTCTACTCCATAACGAAAACCCCACCTTTGGATATTTATTGTTCTCGAATGTTGCTTCACAATATTTTATCGATTGGAAATTCGATCAAGTTATATCTCGATTAAAAATGGTTTTGCTTGTATGTGCTTGTTCTGAAAGTAATGTGGTGTATGTATTTATGCAAAACACAAAATCCAATAACTCTATTTTTGTCATAACTGCGGAGGACAGTATCAGTTTTAACATCTTGAACGAAAATGGGAATAATAAATGCTGCGTCTGAAAGCATGAAAGTAAACTTACTTTTAATAATGATTTCCGTTTTCTGTCATAAGCTACATCGAGAGGCGTGCGTCCACTCTGAATAAAGAAGAAACAAAGATGTTCAGTGACTGGTTTGATTAAAAATTAAACACGAGTCATACGTCCTTGCATTATGAACAATAACACGTACTCTATAATAAATACGAAACGAAACTAAACACAACTCAAACAAATCAAGGGGTTGATGTTCTGCATAATGACATGGCAATGAACCCTAGAAAACTCATTTGTTTGTAGTTGAGCTGTAAGAACCAACCGAAGCATCTTAATATGCATAATTCATATGCATAACTTCTCGTGTGCGACCAGATGAGAACACAAAGCTAAGATAAAATTATTATTAAAGCTAATGCATTTTTTGAAATCTGGCATTCAACGTTTCTGAAAATATGAAATGACTTGTTCCAGATAATAAAGAGAGTAGATGAAATATTTCGTCCCTTTAACATCGTGGTATTAATTCATACAATACCCAAGGGTATCGTATAGCCACCGGTGTCTTGTAGCTTGAAAAGGTACATGTAGAGCTGTTGCCTTGACAGAGTGAGAAAATGGACCACTGCCTAATTACAGGGTTTGTAATCTTGGGACTCAAAATAAAATCATATTCTTATTCAAAGTCTACTCGAACATTCCAGAGGCATTTAAATCATAATAAATGTTCGCGAGGGCGGGCATTTTTGATATTACCGGCCAGACCAAGGGAGGGCAATAAATCGTAATATTGCCCCCCCCCCATCATGTGTTATTTACTTTATTACACCAAACAAACACTTAAACATACATGATTGATAACACTGACACTTGTTACTTGTCTTGTAACATTTAATTTAATTTAATTTCACTTGCAAGGAGAAATAGGCCGACAGCCATATATACATACACCTACTGCATTGTAACAAAATACAAATCAGTAAGCATTCGAAATGTCGGTAGAATTTTGAAATAAATGAACCTAACAAATCAACTGCTTTTAATGTATAAACCGTTTCGAAATTTAAATATATACACCATTTATTAAAACAGTTTCTATAGGTATCTCCGCTGAAAACAGTTTTTTTTTCGAAACAATAACATTTAAATACGATAGATAAATATCAGTCATAGCTCAGTAAAACGATATGTTAAATTTGCTATAGTTTTAAGGGTTGGAACAATTTAAAAATCAAACACTGTGGAGAACGTTGCATTGTTAAATCATCCCGGTTCATACGTTGCTTCCTGTGCAATTCATAACTTTACTGCTTCTGTCCAAAGGAAACATTGTAATTGTCGATCTGTAATCGTCGCGTACGAAAAAGTGATGCAGCTGCTGATTCGGCGTGTCGATGTTTATGCGCGAAGATTGTTGATCTTTCCTGCTTTCCACGCGGGTTTCTTGGGATGAAGCCTGAGACATAAGGGGTGACAATGATACACGAGTTGAAGTTGGAAGGTGACTGGAGGGTGTTGCACGGGTGGTAGAGTTGAATGATTGGCTAGAAGTGCAGTAGCTAGAATTGCTGCAGCTCGGGCTTGGTAAGAGATTGCTGTTGCCAGGGTTGCAGTAGCGAGCGCCTCTGTCATTTGCTGCTTTTTTCTGGATTGAAGTATCTTTCGCGTAGCCACCAATACTATCTTTATTACAATGGCGGCTAACACTTATTTTATGGCGATTGTTAAACCCGGCTTCGCTGCTTGCTCGAATACTGTGGTTTCTGCAACGCTGACTAAGATTTGCAGATGTTGAAATTGTGACATCATTGTAGACAGGGTATTCAGGCAAATCGGTTTGTTTTCATATCGAACACATGGACAGGGAAAAGCGCACACATTTCGGGTTCACCTTGATCACATACAGTTCGAAAGCACGTACTGGACTGTGAAGTGGGTTGGCAGCATTGACGTACATGATACCAACCGATACATCGTCAGCATTGACGTACATGATACCAACCGATACACCGTCAGCATTGACGTACATGATACCAACCGATACACCGTCATCGTCCGCTTGATGACTTCACTTTCGACTTGAATAACGTATTTGCTACCGCGATCTTCCACGTTTAGTTGGAAATTTTCGGCGCAGAGGTTCTGTTGACCCTCTATCCCACGGCGGCAAAAAGAAAGCATGATATTGAAGCACACTTTGTGGAGCAGTACAGAAGCGTCAACATCGGAGCACGGGAAATAGGCGGAGAGTTTCTCGAGATCGCCCGGAAGTATTGCCGTCTTATGCACGACGTTTGAATTCCCTTTCCCTGGCTCTTCAGCTGCTTAGATACGGCAGTGAACATCTTCCGACTAGTAGTGAAATCATCACCATTAACCAGATCAAAGTTGCGGCTCAGTGGTGGTTGGCAGTAGAAACGCTCGATGCCATAGCGAAGCAACTGTAGTGATTTTTGGCGTACATTTCTCCCCTCTGCAAAGTACTTCAGCGTAGGTAATGTTGTCAAAGAAGAGTCGAGCGTCGCCTCAGACTCCCGGTCGCCGTACCATAATTTGCTTGTTAAATAATGTCTGAAAACAGAGACAGCGTTGTTCATTGCAGCTCTCGTCTGCTTACTGTCCATTTGAATTACAATTTCACGTGACTGGGCCAGCTATAACTCAGCATGTTGTTCTGAAGTAATATCTGCACAACTTCCTTGCATTACGCGACTCACTGTGAATGACAATTTGTTAGGCACACAAAATATGCACTGCAGCATAAACCGTCCTAACCGGGCTATATCTCATCGCAAAGAGCAAGAGTCACTCGAAAATATTTCATATAACTTTTTTCCCTATACCACGTGACTCGGTCTTAGACAATCACGACTTGGGGTATTATGTGAGGTGTAATAAAGATATTTATAGGTTATTACTCTATATCGCCTGTTTCTGTGTCGTATCAGCATGAGTGTCATTTGTGCTGCGTCAGACACGAGACGAAGTCGAGTGCCTGACACAGCAAAAGGAATGCAAGGACGGGCGATATTTGGTAGTAACCGATTTACCATATACCCATGCCTACGATTTTACTAATGATATGAAATACTTTAAATTATTTCGCCTAGAGCATATTAATATAGAAATATTTGTTTGAACAGGTTTCACTCATAATTTATACTAAGAAATCAACATCAACAAACCTCCATATCTTAATGAACCTTAAGAAGAAAAACATCGGGATTCAAATATCGTCGTTGAGGGGAAACTTTTGATGTGCAATGTACCATTACATATGTGTTCGATCAAAAACATGTTCTTTGCTGTAAAACTCTCCTATATTTCGAAATAACGATCGAGCTCGATCGTTGTACGGCACGGAGAAGGACTGCCATTTTGTTTGTTTACACTGAGAGTAGCCATGTAAACAGTTGTCGCGCACGCGACATCGCTGTCACGCCATGCGCTCGCTACCTGTTCGGAAGTAGATTGTGCGGTGCAAAGGGCAGAATGTTTGCAAGAGCCTGTTTAAAGCAATACAAGAACTTTAACAGAAAAACCAAGGGAAAACATTACATGACAGCATATTATTTTCGTATTAGCAACCTGAAATACGTATTTCTCCGAGTCCTGTAATTTTTATATCGTCGAAATCGCTTCGCGGGTGGAGAGCGGCAGCCATTTTGTCTGTTTACGTTGTTTACCATCAAATTGTAAGTGTAATTTAGGAACACTCCAAAACTGAAATGTCATGGCTGATATTTTAAGGGAAACGTCACTGGGATAAAGCGATGGGCATGGGTTTATAAAAAACACACACAAAATTTCGTGGCGGCAGTACATTTACTTACATCACCAATATTTCATTTTGATGAGATTAACTTAGTTTATGGCAAAGTTATGCTAATTCATTATAAGCATATTTTATGTTAAGGGTGTATTCGTGAAATTCTCTGTGTTAGTAATTAAATATACTTTTATATAACAATGCTACTTCTGATTTTCACGCCTCCAGTGCGTTTATAATCAGTTGTTATGAATGATGACATTGTCTTTTACATATAAGAACTTGAGTATTGAATTCCGATCTACGGGAAACTGTATGGCTATGACGATACATGTACGAGTTACGTAAATTATAATTAATATGGTCAAGTGCACTTCACACATACCTTATCTTGAACGTCAGTGGGTGCTTTATATTCCAACAGCAATCTTGTAATGACATCACTGTAATATGCCGCTGCCAAGTGAAGAGGAGTTTGTCCACTCTGCGGAAAAATATAGACATATTCTTCATGGTGCGATGACTCAATGATATCGCATAAGAAACCACGGCTAGTGACTACCCTTTTTAAGGTTTTCGTCACATTTCTATGTTTGATATCGAAAATGTATAAAGTTACAATGCTTAACAATTCTCGAAAATATCAATGACAGTGCCTCTATCTACAATATCGGTAACATTTTGATTGATGTGATCTCATGATTGTTTACTGAATGATGTAATAAATCACTGTGCTGATCTAATCGTGTCTGGATAATCTTAATTGCTGATCTGTAAATTGTATTTTATTGAAGCATTAATCCTGAGATTATGAACAACTTCTTTATAAAACTATACTTTAGGTTAGATTGTATGCGACGCTCTTTCTAATTTATGCGATTTCCCAAAGGCGCTATACACAATCAAATCAGCTGGAATTTTTCCCATTAAAAGAGGTGGCTAAGTGTATTACAGGGTCATGCCGACTGGTAACGTTGTATAAATTTGCATAATATGATGTTTTTCAAGTCGCCATTGATATTTTACAATAAACACGATCGGAACCAAATTAGAATTATTATTAATTAGCGTAAGTTCTAAAGAAAATTAGAAATGTATTAAATATTACACCGTATTTGCTGTCAATGGAAGTTCCCATAGCTGTGGTGGCTAAAAGTCGTAAAGTCAAAACTATACCGTAAAAGGAAGGAATCCTATCTATAGCCACCACAGCTATGGACTCAAAGCTATCGATCTGTAATCTTTACTCTGCAGTGCGGTGTTACGGAGATGGTTTATCCTACAAGAAGGTTAATGAGCCTAGCGGTCATTGATACCAGTAAAAATGGTTAGTTAAAACAACGAGATCTAAATTATAAGTCTATATGCATACAACCATATTTGAGACAAACGCACAATAGCGCTAATTACGTTTTACGCGGTTGTTCACAGAAGTCTGGAATATATATTTGAATTATAGTAAAGGCATTCGTTGGCGCCAGATTGTCTCATCAGAAAATTTACCAACAAGATTTTAATTTCAATGGAAAACAAAAAGCTATCACACCTCAATAATCCTCTAACAGACAAGAACAAAGGCGATCCCACGGATCGCCAGAAATGGCTTTAAGAATTATGAGGGTAGTAAATTACGTTTTCATATTTATGGAAACCCGTCAATTTAAGATCAAGACCTGTATTGATGTTTAATATTGGATGTATCATTTTATCTGTAATCTATGTCTATTGTATGATCAAAGCCACGCCTTCAAGATACCGTTTAAAATCACAAAACCCACAACAATACAGAAAAGATAGCTGTTTGAAGATAGTTGTTCGAATGATAGTTGCTTAAGAGACAGGAACACAGCGGACCCAAAACATTTAGATTATGGGAGAAGCGTATCTTGGGCGATGGCAACTGTCAAGCTTGTCTACAGAGAATTAAGTCTATGTAGTACCAATGGACTCTGAACGTCTCGTGTAGTCAATACACTGAAGATCCACAGGTACCTCTCAGCTAGCCAAGGCGAGTTCAAGAACCACATCACCGCTTTTGGTAGAATGAATAGTAACAGCAGCACTGTGGAATCCGATGTATTTCGAAAGTCGACTCACACAACACTCACGACTGAACAGAGTTTCCGTCAAGTAATCTACGGGCGAGATTTATGTCACTGCAAACATCAAAGTCCGTTAGACGAAAACATTGACGACCGAGATCGGGATTGACGAGTTGATACTGGCATAGACCGGTGACGGCAGCGTTGTGATGGTGCTACAATCATTCCAATGATGTACTATGTCTGTCATCGAACGGAATCTTTCGCGCTCGCCAAGGTCGTAAACTTGTGTGATATATTCAAAAGCCGAGGCATCTCTGAGAATGAGAATAACTGTTTCGATCGTCTTGTTGCGTTGGCTCATAAATCTATTTGTAAATATTCTAAATAACCCTGGATACTATGGCTATCCATCACTAGCGCAGTAAGCTATTTCTGATGATGGCGACTTTCCTTGGCATCGGTAAATTGCGAGAGTACTTTCATGATTGACATGTTCACGTGACCGAATCCGTATGTCTGATCAGTGGAGATACCATTCAAAGTATCAAAATTTCAACTTCTAGGGATTAATGAATGGAAGTATCTCCTGGATGACAGGCCGCTTTATTCATTAAATCAAATTAATCCACGTAAATAAAACACAAATCGCGACGAAAGTCATGCAATTTGTTGTAACAATTTTGATCCATCTGCTTCAAAAGAAAAATAAGAATAATGTTTATGTGCCCCCTAAATTAAACTATGGGTCAATTTCAGTTTTTATTTGATCATTCTGAAATGCGCCAGAGAACAATGAACCAGCAGGACCCATCACTATTTATCAGTCTACACACACCTGTTTTACTCTATATGATTTTCAGAGCCTTTTGCTTTTATTTGAGATACAGGACCATGAAGATTTGCGTGATGTCATTCACTACGATAGCGGCCATGTTCCTTTTAACAGCTCCGCTGACGATTGAAATGTTTCGAAATTCTGCTTACCGTTCTGAAAATCACTGCCTATATCCGTTTACTACTAACCACCGAATCTATCACAAGCTTCGGGAATATATGATTATAGGAATATAGTCTGAACTATCACTTCACTCCATTGCTAAACGGAGAGCTTTTGGTTAGATTCGATGGTTAGTAGTAAACAGCAACACAAAATCTGACAATGGACAGTTTATTATTAGTGATTCATCATTTATGCAAGGATACTCAGTATAAACAATAGATATGTAAATAAGCACAGCGTGGTTTTAGCATTGGTAAGTGGACAATGCAAGTTCCAAGCCTGGAACTTTTTCCCATTGTTCAAAATATATGGAGTTGATGAAGCCCTAAGGGTCACTATTTTCATGTATCGGTGTTTCGAACCCTCCCCCCTGTAAATTTTGTCCAGTCCATAAGTAATATCTACACGATTTCCTTGCATTACGCAACTCACTGAGAACGACAATTTGTTAGCAAAGAAAATATGCACTGCAGCGTAAACCGTCCTAACTAGGCTATATTCCATCGCAACGAGCAAGAGTCACTAAAAATATTTCATATCACTTTTTCCTATACCACGTGACTCGGTCTTAGACAATCACGACTTTGGGGTATTATGTGAGGTGTAATAAAGATATTTACAGGTTATAACTCAATATCGCCTGTTTCTGTGTCGTATCAGCATGAGTGTCATTTGAGCTGCGTCGGACACGAGACGAAGTTGAGTGCCTGACAGAGCACAAAGAATGCAAGGACAGGCGATAATTGGTAGTAATCGATTTACCATATACCCATGCGTACGATTTTACTAATGATATGAAATACCTAAAATTTTGAGGCTTTACTTTAAATTATTTCGCCTAGAGCATATTAATATAGAAATATTTGTTTGAACAGGTTTCATACATATTTATACAAAGAAATCAACGTCAACAAACCACATCTCAATGAACCTTAAGAAGAAAGACATCGGGATTCAAATATTGTCGAGGAAGGGAAACTTTTGATTTGCAATGTACCATTACATATGTGTTCGATCAAAAACATGTTCTTTGCTGTAAAAATCTCCTCATTTCGAATAACGATCGAGCTCGATCGTTGTACGGCATGGAGAGGGACTGCCATTTTGTTTGTTTACACTGAGAGTAGATATGTAAACAGTTGTCGCGCACGCGACATCGCTCCCACCCGTGCGCTCGCTACCTGTTCGGAAGTAGGCTGTGCGGTGCGAAGGGCAGAATGTTTGCAAGAGCCTGTTTAAAGCAATATAAGAACTTTAACAGAAAAACCTGACATGACAGCATATTATTTTTTATTAGCAACCTGAAATTCCGTTTTCCTCAGAGTCCTGCAATTTTCATATCAGCAAAATCGCTTCGCAGGTTGAGAGCGTCAGCCATTTGTCTGTTTACGTTGTTTACCGTCAAATTGTAAGTGTAATTGGGGAACACTCCAAAACCGTGGATATCTCGACGTTTACCGTGAAATGTCATGGCTGATATTTTAAGGGAAACGTCACTGGGATAAAGTGATGGGCATGGGTTTATAAAAAAAACACACAAATATTTCGTGTCAGCAGTACATTTATTTATATCAGCGATATTTCATTTTGATGAGATTAACTTAGTTTATGGCAAAGTAATGTTTATTCATTATAAGCATATTTTATGTTAAGGGGTGTATTCGTGAAATTCTCTGTGATAGTAATTAAAATATACTTTTATATAACAATGCTACCTCTGATTTCACGCCACCAGTGCGTTTATAATCAGTTGTTATGAATGATGACGTTGTCTTTTACATATAAGAACTTGAGTATTAAATTCCGATCTACAGGAAGCTGTATGGTTATGACGATACATGTACGAGTTACGTAAATTATAATCAATATGGTCAAGTGCACTTCACACATACCGTATCTTGAACGTCAGTGCGTGCTTTATATTCCAACAGCAATCTTGTAATGACATCACGGTGATATACCACTGCCAAGTGAAGAGGAGTTTGTCCACTCTGCGGAAAAATATAGACATATTCTTCATGGTGCTATGACTCAATGATATCGCATAAGAAACCACGGCTAGTGACTACTCTTTTTAAGGTTTTCGTCACAACCATGTTTGATATAGAAAATGTATAAAGTTACAATGCTCGACAATTCTTGAAAATATCAATGACAGTGCCTCTATCTACAATACCGGTAACATTTTGATTGATGTGATCTCATGATTGTTTACAAAATGATGTAATACAATCACTGTGCTGATCTAATCGTGTCTGGATAATCTTAATTGCTGATCTGTAAATTGTATTTTACTGAGGCATCAATCCTGAGATTATGAACAACTTCTTTGTATAGGATAAAGCCGGAGTACGAGGGCTCTTCTGGTATATAAAGTCCAACCCAACGATAAAATGTCGAGGCCGCAGGCCGAGACATTTTATCGTAGGGTTGGACTTTATATACCAGAAGAGCCCGAGTATGAGGGTTTTATCAGACTTAAAAACTATCGCCCCTAACTGATATATTTTCGTTTTCAATGTATTTACGTCAACCGTCCCCTTTGTCAATGTAACATGTTTAGGATATGAATTAAAACTTTTATTTGTGAAATAGCCTTCCAATGTAATGGAACATCCTATAAATGCCCTAGGGCACTTATATAAATGCCCTAGGGCACAGCAGATTTTGTGTTGCAGCTGGTTTCCGCTGTATTACCAAATTTGAATATTAAAACGTACCAGATGTCTACAGAATATGACATGTTCACTTTTGATTGGACAGTACTTTACTACGGCGCTGTCATTCGTTTCTGGAATTTGGTGACCAGGGCTTTACGTGTAAATAAAACACCCTGAATTGAGCACTCTGATTGGTCAATCGACAGTGGATAGTTTTTAAATAAAAATATACTTTAGGTTAGATTGTATGCGACGCTCATTCTAATTTATGCGATTTTCCAAAGGCGCTATACACAATCAAATCAGCTGGAATTCCCATTAAAAGATATGTCTTAGTGTATTACAGGGTGTTGCTGACAAGAAAGTAATATAAATTTGCATAATATGATGTTTTTCATGTCGCCTTGGATATTTTACAATAAACACGATCGGAACCAAATTAGAATAATTGGATTAGCGTAAGTTCTCAAGAATATTAGAAATATATTAAATATTACACCGTATTTGCTGTCCATGGAAGTTCCCATAGCTGTGGTGGCTAAAAGTCGTAAAAGTCAAAACTATACCGTAAAAGGAAGGAATCCCATCTATAGCCACCACAGCTATGGACTCAAAGCTATCGAGCTGTAATCTTTACTCTGCAGTGCAGTGTTACGGAGATGGTTTATCTACAAGAAGGTTAATGAGCCTAGCGGTCATTGATACCAGTAAAAATGTAAAACAACACGATCTCAATTATAAGTCTATATGCATACAACCATATTTGAGACAAACGCACAATAGCGCTAATTACGTTTTACGCGGTTGTTTACAGAAGTCTGGAATATATTTGAATTATATTAAAGGCATTCGTTGGCGCCAGATTGTCTCATCAGAAAATTTACAACAAGATTTTAATTTCAATGGAAAACAAAAAGCTATCACACCTCAATAATCCTCTAACAGACAAGAACAAAGGCGATCCCACGGATCGCCAGAAATGGCTTTAAGAATTATGAGGGTAGTAAATTACGTTTTCATATTTATGGAAACCCGTCAATTTAAGATCAAGACCTGTATTGATGTTTAATAGTCGCGCCAGCGGCTTACTGACTACGCATGCGCTTATTCATAATATACTATGCGAGTAACCGGAAGTGTACCCTTCTTTCTCATGATGGGCGCCGCCATGTTTTTTTTTTTGAGTACTCGTAAATAAACAAATACGAAACAAATTACCATGATATAACATGCCTTTTAAAAAATATACCTCTTTATTAGCCAGTAAATGTATTATACACCTTGTCGCTGATACAAAGTATCGTTGATATAGATAAACGGAGAAAACTGTCGTGCATATGAACGGGGGCATACGCAAAGAATGCTGGGATTGAATTATAGAAGAGCGCCCCCAGTGTCAATAATTAGATTCAAAATTGCAAGTTTTTAGACGGAACGCTATAGTTTTTAGCTTGCAAGTGGAAGGTGGGCAGTGCAGTTACCATTGCAATGATAATTATTGCATAATACGTCCCTTGTTTAACGCCATAGGCTGTTATCATTGTAAAAATTGCCAATTTTTGTCCAAAATTTTTACACGCTACAGAAAATCTATACCTGCCCTGCTGCAGGGTTTGACGTCGTGTAAGTACGTGAACTGCTTTCATCAGAGGGAAACTGGGCATAGTTGTCATATAAACGTTTATGAAGTAACAATTACAGTTTATCATGAATCAATACAAATAACATTGCCAATCTTAACCCCTGGCGCGACACCAAGGGCTCAGCCCTATATAATATTATTGGATGTATCATTTTATCTGTAATCTATGTCTATTGTATGATCAAAGCCACGCCTTCAAGATACCGTTTTTAATCCCACAAACAATACAGAAAAGATAGCTGTTTGAAGATAGTTGCTCGAATAGATAGTTGCTTAAGAGAGAGGAACACAGTGGACCCAAGACATTAGACTATGAAAGAAGCGTATCTTTGGCGATGGCATCTGTCAAGCTTGTCTACAGAGAAATAAAGTCTATGTAGTACCAACGAACTCTGAACGTCTCGTGTAGTCAATACACTGAAGATCCACAGTTTCCTCTCAGCAAGCCAAGGCGAGTTCAAGAACCACAACACCCCTTTTGAAAGAATGAATAGTAACAGCAGCATTGTGGAATCCGATGTATTTCGAAAGTCGACTCACACAACACTCACGACTGAACAGAGTTTCCGTCAAGTAATCTACGGGCGAGATTTATGTCACTGCAAACATCAAAGTCCGTTAGACGAAAACATTGATGACCGGGATCGGGATTGACGAGTTGACACTGGCATAGACCGGTGACGGCAGCGTTGTGATGGTGCTACAATCATTCCAATGATGTACTATGTCTGTCATCGAACGAATCTTTCGCGCTCGCCAAGGTCGTAAACTTGTGTGATATATTCAAAAGCCGAGGCATCTCTGAGAATGAGAATAACTGTTTCGATCGTCTGTTGCGTTGGCTTCATAAATCTATTTGTAAATATTCTAAATAACCCTGGATACTATGGCTATCCATCACTAGCGCAGTAAGCTATTTCTGATGATGGCGACTTTCCTTGGCATCGGTAAATTGCGAGAGTACTTTCATGATTGACATGTTCACGTGACCGAATCCGTATGTCTGATCAGTGGAGATACCATTCAAAGTATCAAAATTTCAACTTCTAGGGATTAATGAATGGAAGTATCTCCTGGATGACAGGCCGCTTTATTCATTAAATCAAAGTAATCCACGTAAATAAAACACAAATCGCGACGAAATTCATGCAATTTGTTGTAACAATTTTGATCCATCTGCTTCAAAAGAAAAATAAGAATAATGTTTATGTGCCTCCTAAATTAAACTATGGGTCAATTTCAGTTTTTATTTGATCATTCTGAAATGCGCCAGAGAAAAGTCAACCAGCAGGACCCCATCACTATTTATTAGTCTACACACACCTGTTTTACTCTATATGATTTTCAGAGCCTTTCGCTTTTATTTGAGAATCAGGACCATGAAGATTTGCGTGATGTCATTCACTACGATAGCGGCCATGTTCCTTTTTAACAGCTCCGCTGACGATTGAAATGTTTCGAAATTCTGCTTACCGTTCTAAAAATCACTGCCTATATCCGTTTACTACTAACCACCGAATCTATCACAAGCTTCAGGAATATATAATTATAGGAATATGGTCTGAACTATCACTTCACTCCATTGCTAAACGGAGAGCTTGTGGTAGATTCGATGGTTAGTAGTAAACAGCAACACAAAATCTGATAGTGGACAGTTTATTATCAGTGATTCATCATTTATGCAAGGATACTCAGTATAAACAATAGATATGTAAATAAGCACAGCGTGGTTTTAGCATTGGTAAGTGGACAATGCAAGTTCCAAGCCTGGAACTTTTTCCCATTGTTCAAAATATATGGAGTTGATGAAGCCCTAAGGGTCACTATTTTTCATGTATCGGTGTTTCGAACCCCCCCCCTGTAATTTTTGTCCAGTCCATAAGTAATATCTACACGATTTCCTTGCATTACGCAACTCACTGAGAACGACAATTTGTTAGCAAAGAAAATATGCACTGCAGCGTAAACCGTCCTAACTAGGCTATATTCCATCGCAACGAGCAAGAGTCACTAAAATATTTCATATCACTTTTTTCCTATACCACGTGACTCGGTCTTAGCCAATCACGACTTTGGGGTATTTTGTGAGGTGTAATAAAGATATTTACAGGTTATAACTCAATATCGCCTGTTTCTGTTCGTATCAGCATGAGTGTCATTTGAGGTGCGTCGGACACGAGACGAAGTTGAGTGCCTAACAGAGCACAAAGAATGCAAGGACAGGCGATATTTGGTAGTAATCGATTTACCATATACCCATGCCTACGATTTTACTAATGATATGAAATACCTGAATTTTGAGGCTTTACTTTACATTATTACGCCTAGCGCACATAAATATAGAAATATTTGTTTGAACAGGTTTCATACATAATTTATACAAAGAAATCAACGTCAACAAACCACATCTCAATGAACCTTAAGAAGAAAGACATCGGGATTCAAATATTGTCGAGGAAGGGAAACTTTTGATTTGCAATGTACCATTATATTTGTGTTCGATCAAAAACCTGTTCTTTGCTGTAAAAATCTCCTCATTTCGAATTAACGATCGAGCTCGATCGTTGTACGGCATGGAGAGGGACTGCCATTTTGTTTGTTTACACTGAGAGTAGCTATGCAAACAGTTGTCGCGCACGCGACATCGCTGTCACGCCGTGCGCTCGCTACCTGTTCGGAAGTAGGCTGTGCGGTGCGAAGGGCAGAATGTTTGCAAGAGCCTGTTTAAAGCAATATAAGAACTTTAACAGAAAAACCTGACATGACAGCATATTATTTTCTTATTAGCAACCTGAAATTCCGTTTTCCTCAGAGTCCTGCAATTTTCATATCAGCAAAATCGCTTCGCTGGTTGAGAGCGTCAGCCATTTTGTCTGTTTACGTTGTTTACCATCAAATTGTAAGTGTAATTTGGGAACACTCCAAAACCGTGGATATCTCGACGTTTACCGTGAAATGTCATGGCTGATATTTTAAGGGAAACGTCACTGGGATAAAGCGATGGCAGGGTTTATAAAAAAAAACACACAAAATTTCGTGCCGGCAGTACATTTATTTACATCACCAATATTTCATTTTGATGAGATTAACTTAGTTTATGGCAAAGTAATGTTTATTCATTATAAGCATATTTATGTTAAGGGGTGTATTCGTGAAATTCTCTGTGTTAGTAATTAAAATATACTTTTATATAACAATGCTACCTCTGATTTCACGCCACCAGTGCGTTTATAATCAGTTGTTATGAATGATGACGTTGTCTTTTACATATAAGAACTTGAGTATTAAATTCCGATCTACAGGAAGCTGTATGGTTATGACGATACATGTACGAGTTACGTAAATTATAATCAATATGGTCAAGTGCACTTCACACATACCGTATCTTGAACGTCAGTGCGTGCTTTATATTCCAACAGCAATCTTGTAATGACATCACGGTGATATACCACTGCCAAGTGAAGAGGAGTTTGTCCACTCTGCGGAAAAATATAGACATATTCTTCATGGTGCTATGACTCAATGATATCGCATAAGAAACCACGGCTAGTGACTACTCTTTTTAAGGTTTTCGTCACAACCATGTTTGATATAGAAAATGTATAAAGTTACAATGCTCGACAATTCTTGAAAATATCAATGACAGTGCCTCTATCTACAATACCGGTAACATTTTGATTGATGTGATCTCATGATTGTTTACAAAATGATGTAATACAATCACTGTGCTGATCTAATCGTGTCTGGATAATCTTAATTGCTGATCTGTAAATTGTATTTTACTGAGGCATCAATCCTGAGATTATGAACAACTTCTTTATAAAAATATACTTTAGGTTAGATTGTATGCGACGCTCATTCTAATTTATGCGATTTTCCAAAGGCGCTATACACAATCAAAGCAGCTGGAATTCCCATTAAAAGATATGTCTCAGTGTATTACAGGGTGTTGCCGACAAGAAACGTCATATAAATTTGCATAATATGATGTTTTTCATGTCGCCATGGATATTTTACAATAAACACGATCGGAACCAAATTAGAATAATTGGATTAGCGTAAATTTTCAAGAATTTTAGAAATGTATTAAATATTACACCGTATTTGCTGTCCATGGAAGTTCCCATAGCTGTGGTGGCTAAAAGTCGTAAAAGTCAAAACTATACCGTAAAAGAAGAAATCCCATCTATAGCCACCACAGCTATGGACTCAAAGCTATCGAGCTGTAATCTTTACTCTGCAGTGCAGTGTTACAGAGGTTGTTTATCCCACAAGAAGGTTAATGAGCCTAGCGGTCATTGGTACCAGTAAAAATGGTTAACTAAAACAACAAGATCTCAATTATAAGTTGATATGCATACAAACCATATTTGAGACAAACGCACAATAACGCTAATTACGTTTTACATGGTTGTTTACAGAAGTCTGGAATATATTTGAATTATATTAAAGGCATTCGTTGGTGCCAGATTGTCTCATCGGAAAATTTACCAACAAGATTTTAATTTCAATGGAAAACAATAGGCTATCAAACCTCCATAACCCTCTTACAGACCAGAACAAAGGCGATCCCAGGGATCGCCAGAAATGGCTTTAAGAATTATGAACGTAGTCAATTACGTTTGCATATTAATGGAAACCCGTCAATATAAGATCAAGACCTGTATTGATGTTTAAAATTGGATGTATCATTTTATCTGTAATCTATGTCTATCGTATGATCAAAGCCACGCCTTCAATATAACGTTTAAAATCCCATAAACAATACAGAAAAGATAGCTGTTTGAAGATAGTTGCTCGAATAGATAGTTGCTTAAGAGAGAGGAACACAGTGGACCCAAGACATTAGACTATGAAAGAAGCGTATCTTTGGCGATGGCATCTGTCAAGCTTGTCTACAGAGAAATAAAGTCTATGTAGTACCAACGAACTCTGAACGTCTCGTGTAGTCAATACACTGAAGATCCACAGTTTCCTCTCAGCAAGCCAAGGCGAGTTCAAGAACCACAACACCCCTTTTGAAAGAATGAATAGTAACAGCAGCATTGTGGAATCCGATGTATTTCGAAAGTCGACTCACACAACACTCACGACAGAACAGAGTTTCCGTCAAGTAATAAAATTACGATGTATCTACGGGCGAAATATATGTCACTGCAAACATCAAAGTCCGTTAGACGAAAACATTGACGACCGAGATCGGGATTAACGAGTTGACACTGGCATAGATCGGTAAAGGCAGCGTTGTGATGGTGCAACAATCATTCCAATGATGTACTATGTCTGTCATCGAACGGAATCTTTCGCACTCACCAAGGTCGTAAACTTGTGTGGTATTTTCAAAAGCCAATGCTTCTCTGAGAATGAGAATGACTGTTTCGATCGTGTTGTTGCATTAACTTCATAAATCTATTTGTAAATATTCTAAATAACCCTGAATACTATGGCTATCCATCACTAGCGCAGTAAGCTATTTCTGATGATGGCGACTTTCCTTGGCATCGGTAAATTGCGAGAGTACTTTCATGATTGACATGTTCACGTGACCGAATCCGTATGTCTGATCAGTGGAGATACCATTCGAAGTATCAACATTTCCACTTTATGGGATTAATGAATGGAAGTATCTCCTGACGAGAGGCCACTTTACCCATTAAATCAAAGTAATCCGCGTAAATAAAACACAAATCGCGACGAAATCATGCAATTTGTTGCAATAATTTTGATCCATCTGCTTCAAAAGAAAATAAGAAGAATGTTCATGTTCCCCCTAAAGTAAACTATGGGTCAATTTCAGTTTTTATTTGATCATTCTGAAATGCGCCAGAGAAAAATAAACCAGCAGGACCAATCACTATTTATCAGTCTACACAGTGTTACACACTTATTTACTCTATATGATTTTCAGAGCCTTTCGCTTTTATTTGAGATTCAGGACCATGAAGATTGGCGTGACGTCATTCACTACGTTAGCGGCCATGTTCCTTTTTAACAGCTCCGTTGACGGTTGAAATGTTTCGAAATTCTGCTTACCGTTCTGAAAATCACTGCCTATATCCGTTTACTACTAACCACCGAATCTACCACAAGCTTCGGGAATACATGGTTATAGGAATACAGTCTGAACTATCACTTCACTCCATTGTCATACGGAAAGCTTGTGGTAGATTCGATGGTTAGTAGTATCAGCAACACAAAATCTGACAGTGGACAGTTTATTATCAGTGATTCATCATTTATAGAAGGATACTCAGTATAAACAATAGTTATGTAAATAAGCACAGCGTGGTTTTAGCGTGGGTGAGTGTACAATGCCATATCCATCGGAATATGGTCCCTTTCATATCGCCTGATGCAACTTCCAAGCCTGGAATGGAGTCGATGAAGCCCTAAACTGTAACATCTTGTACTATAATTATCGCTTTTTGTAAAAAATCGCGAGATTTATAAATGGCGAAAATAGCTTTTCCGGGGTAAGGGACCACAAAGGTAGCTCATATGTGAAAATCATCCTCGTGAGCTTCCTCTTTAACAAATAAAAACATAATGTATTCTAACAACACTGTTATTAGAGAAAGCAATCAAACAAGAACCAAAAAACCCCATAAACTCAAGCGACTGATAAAGGAACTACTTAGGGTTCCGAAACGAAGGTGTCCAAAGAATCACAGTGCATCGGACATAACCGACCCGGCGTCTTTTCGCCATGACTAATTTCTAACACCAAAGACGCCGACACAAAACATAATGCACAGCATGAATATACTTCACTTAAGTAGTTACTAAGCAATTACACAATCCTACCATACCACAAGACATTAAACCACACGAATCGATATATAATTAAATAGCCGATGTGTGCAGCCGCATTCAACAATTTTACCTGCAATGTGTCATGTTTTCCTGTGTGTTGCTAGACTGCTAATGAGACTTTTAATTATGGTGATGCTTTCCAAGTCCCTTACGCAGCCATTTATAAAGGGTGATCAAGATGGCCAGAACAGCAATTTTGACCAATTACATTCGACAATCTGGAAACGGGAGCTAAAGCGTGCGATAGATATATTGACGAGACAAACATTGAGAACAGTATGATTAAAAGAGGTGTGACTGGTCCGACCTGTTCATTTTCTGTGAGGGTAATATTGTAATGAATACAGCGCCCTCCCCTGCCTGTCAGAATCTCTTATTTAATTTTTCAAGTAAGATGTTAATAAAGCCAACTTGAACGTGGCTTTTCAAATTCTGTTTTTCTGTTTCCTAGAGTAACTACTTTAATGGCCATCCAATCCATGTATACCTGACGATGTTTTCTCCAAGAAAGAAAAAAAGCTTCAAGCAATGACCATTTTCAGATTTTGCAGTTTCTAACTGGCATTTCACAGCATCTACTGCTAAAAGTATTGTAGCAATATCTATATCTTGTTTTGGAAAATACGAGTGAGTTAATGCCGGTAGTGGAGCAATAACATCTATTAAAAAGCATAGTAGCGAAGACTACATAGTTTGTGAGATTTTTCTAGAACCCCAAGCTGCTGGATCTCGATTCCCTGTGGTAGAACTGTACTTCACCAATGCATCCCAGCTAAATGTATTGTACAAGGCATCCAATACACTTCAAAAAGAAAACCATCTTACGGCGTGAATTTTCCTGATTTTGATTTTAAGGTCAAGCAAATCTTGTATGCACTGCAAAGTGTCGTACTTAAAGTTGAAAGACTAAAATAGTAGTACAATTCAGTCACAGTTTTTTTGTTTTTTTTTTTAATGAACATCATCGGGATATAGTATTGCAATGTCAGCCTGACTATTAACTAGCGCTAACGATGGCAGTGCAATGCAGTGTATGTTCACGAGATAGGGGATTGTCTGCCTTCAGGCTAGCACTGACACACGTCATTACCGACGCCCAGTCTGTGCCAATCGCCATCACTTTGTCAAGCTTTATATTGCATGCTTCGAGAGCAGCACACAGACTTTCTTACAGACAGATTCCGCTGTACTGTGTCCTGTTGCAAGCAATAAATTTCCAAAAAGTACGTCCGCGATTGAAAGTCTGCGGGTTATGCAACGCGCATGTACAAATTAACTTTCCTAGACACAGAAATGTAAATAGTTTCATCAATCAGAACTACGTATTGGCTGGTACGCATATTAACAAAGGCATTTTCAATAATCACATCTGGAATCGCGACGATGAAATCATGTGCGGCAGGCTTCGATACATACGTAGCATTTTTTCAAACGCCAGTGCTTTTGGTACTTTCACATCTTTTAAGGTCGATCAATTTCACGAGTGACGGATATTTGTGCATGGCGATATTCTTTAGCCATCTGGTAAACTGACCTCAATCCCATTACAACTTTCTCATTGACTTTTGTTCGTGATGCTTTGCAGAACTTTGAAAAACTGACCTAATCCTCATTTTAGCTGATGCATTTTGATGGTTCGCATACTAAACGTGAAGAATCACTGTCAGAGACCGATAGTTTTGGCACCCTTTTGCCTGAATGAACGCATTATTCTTTTTGTCGTCGATACAAAGTAGTCATTTCACTCCGTCGTCTTCATCAGAATAACGTAGCCCCCCAAAGCAACAAACAAACAAACAAACAAACAAACAAAAACAAACAAACAAACAAACAAACAAACAAAAACAAACAAACAAACAAAAAGCAACAAACAAATCAACCATATTTGCTGAAATTTTCATTTTGAGTTTCGAAGAGTTTATAACGTTGTGGTTCTTTGTCTATCCCCCAATCAATTTAAGAAGTGCTACCGACGTCATGCAATTGTGTATCAATGCCAGCGCCGTCGCCGTCTGGACGTTGATAATGGATTCAAGTCAATGCTTCCGAGGTTCTCAAAAACATCTAATTTACAGATATCGGCAATTTCGACATCTTCCGTTACTGTTATACCTTTACCACCAGATATCAGTTTGGAAAGCGGCGTAATCCGTGACATTTTGAACAGGATCTCGTCAGCCAATTTGTTGAATCAGGCGAGTCTGCAGGAGTGCAATAGTCTGTTTGAATTAAAAATTTTGAACCAACGTGTAGATCTTGATTAACAATTGAATCTACCGATATGTTATAAAATAAATACTAAGTCAATCACAGACTTTAGACATCAATGTTGCTACATTAGTATTTGGTTGTAACATGTCAATCTCAGACGTTCAGAGAGGGAGTGGCTAACATCAGGGATCACAAGGGGAATTTCCATCTCAGACGTTTGTTAAACACTGTACATCAACCCATCAATCATATCAAATTGTTTACATTGTGTCTCCCCTGTTATTTCCTTGCGAGAGCATGTTATCACAATTTTATACTTTTATGCGCTTTTAAGGGGTCAATCGGTTGCCTTAACCCCAAGAACAATGGGGTCAATTACGTCAAGCCGCGTTCTAGATCCGACACTGTATATTGGCTGTAATCACTCCCTAGCTGTATTCTAAAAATCCGACATATCTTAGGAAGCATATCTACCAAAAAACCCACAAGATTTCAATCTTCTACATTTTGTCTCCTATATTCAGTTTTCCGATATCGAAACCTCTCTTCCCGGGCAACGCAATCTTGATATGTTGCTATTGACAATCGTAATGGCAGCGATTATAACCGTGGCGGCGCTGTACTGAACAATTGGAAGACAATTTGCCCCGTAGTATTGATGTGGTTATACCTCACTGTTTACTATACGAGATAACACAATCACTGCGTTGATCTACTAGTGTCGGGAGGATCAATATAAGGCCGCAATGCCAACTGTATTTTGTTCAAAAAAACAAAAAAAAACAAAAAAAAAAACCAAGATGATGGGCTATAGAGCATGTACGATGCACATTCGAATCTCTACAGTTTCTGAAAGGCAGTATATATTTACAATAACAATCCCCAAATCAAACAGGGACTCCGAGTCACTGACTAGTTTTAAGAAATCTTGTAACAACTTTCTGTGTTTTATTTACTCGTCGGATGCCTCTTCGTAGTATTTGTACTTCTACGTTTGTTTGTTTTTGTTTTGTTTTCAAGTTGGTGCTGCAAAATGTTTTTCTTTTGTCTATTCGAACTCTATGAAAAGAAGTGTTTCACCTATGGAGTTATCGAGTTTAAATAAATATTATTATTAATAATAATAACGTCGTCGGGATTTCAAATTTAATGAGATGTAAAGTACATATTACGTTTGTGTCGATTAATTCCACGTGTGCCGGTATGATTTTAACACTTGTTTGTAATGTTTAATTTTACTGAAATTAACCATATCTGCTATAGGCTAGTAAATGTTTTCAAGCACGGTTCGAAATAGAAAGGGGTCGTGCTTAACGCAGTGTTACGTTGGTGGTTTTTGGGCACGGTTTTGTGCATAAGGAGTGTGTATGTAATGATTTGCATTGAGCGTTGCCGATGTAATCTCTTTGCTCCCCTCATCAAGGTCATTGTCGGCAATGTGCGATCAAGAGGTTAATTAATTAGCACAAGGAACTCGATCTACTGTACTGCGGCTAGAAATAGTTTCGCTTCCTATGAAGACTATTAGCCGGACACAATCGGCCGGTGTGCCAGTTTCTTAATCCTAGTTGCTGTGCTAAAGGTCAGAACTCCGTGCTTCCCGAAAATTGCAATGTTCGCTGAAAGTGAATTTGCATGGTGCACCATGGCGGTATGTAATCCCGACTAACTGAAGTTATTTGTATTTACAGAAAGGACATGCATGACAACATTTACATATATCGAAGGAGATATGATCAATGGAGTGAAGGAAGAATACAGTTGCCAGCAGTTTGACGGTTTACGGTCAATCGAATCCCACTTCAAATTGTCGTGAACTCCGAGTTCCAGCACGCAAGGCGAGGCCAGATGTAGACAGATTACTTAAACAATGCGTGTAGTTCACCTCCCCTGACAGTACAATAGATGAGCTGCGTTATCAAAAATTGACATGTAAAAATATGATGTTCGAAAAGTTTGTTGTTGTATTCAACCGATTCTCCGCCATGGCATCCTAGTTAACGTTTTTGTTGAAAAGACTATAATATCAATATTTCTCCAAACTTAAAGAGTATGGCCGTGCTTCCAATATTTTTTAACGTTTCGCATAACTTCTCGTCAACTAATCATGCACTTTGGTCCACCTACCAAGTCTTTGCTTGTTAGTGAGGTCAATCAGAGATAGTTTAGGTTAGGATATTGTATCGGTCAAATCAGGACCGAATATTGGATACGAAAATACTTTGATTGACCAACAAAAATAAGAATAAGTCAGTAATGTCAATTCATAGACGGAAGAATCGAGACTATCTATTATTTAATCAATTTGTACACAAATAAATTAGATTGATTGACTTTCATAACCAGACAGAGCGCTTTATTTTAGAAAATAAGTCGTCGCCTTTCCTGACATCCCCGCTTTCGTTCTCTGTCCCCAGTCTGTGTGAACGGCGGTTTTTTTCCTCGGCCGTACTGACTTACACGTGGTTTTCTTTCTTCAACCTTTTTTTAGCCGTTTTGCAAAATATATCGCCAACGGTTCCTTTTAGCGCACGGGAAAGGTCTGTCTACCTTTGCAATGAACAAGAACGCTGTAAAATAGCGGACGCTAGACGCGTCTTTACGCGTTCAAAATATACATGTCGGTGTTCAAATTTGAACGGCTAGTGTTCATATTGTTAACACTAGTGTTCATATTATCAACAATGATGTTCTTAACCCGAACACTATGTGTTAACTACCATCTCCTCCAAGAGTTCAAATTTAACTCAGCATCAAAGACATTGTACAAAAATGTGAAACAATTAACAATCTTTTGTGCTTTTTACTTTACAATGGTTGTATTAAATTTACTACTGCCTCGCTGTCCGGCAAACGAACAAGGATTTTGGTGTAACGAATTTCACACTAAGTGAAAAACATTTCCGGTCTACAATTGCTGAAAGCATGTCTTTTTTCTAAAATAGGAAGAATACAAAATAATTTTACATGTTTATAACGCGTTGAAATTTTGAAAATTTTAAAAGAAAATCAGAAAACCACCATGAACGTTTTAATTTGAACATCCGCAAGCAAGAGGTGTTCTATTTTTAAACACTTGGTGTTCAAGTTTGGTGCCTTTTCCTATCTCATGATGCATCAAAACGGAAGTTGCGACATTTTTTCTTGTAAGCGCACCCATAAGTCGTGATCGTGCGGAAGAAAGACCAGAAAGGGTAAGTTTCCTCTCCAAAATAGTAAAAGGTATTAGATTTTAAGCATCTGTATTATTATCCTTTGAAATTAATTGTATTCTACCTTGAAATAGCTTAACCATGTGAAGAAACTTTTTTTTCTTTCAGTGGCTGGTATACCAACAACTAACTGTTAATACGCAGTGGTACTTTTGGCCATGGCCTATCGATCGATCTCACTCGGGTCAAGGGTCATCGCAACACAACTGTAGCGATAACCCTTGACCTGAGTACGATCGATACGCCTTGCATAGTACCGCTGCGTAATCACAGCTAACACATGTCTTTTAGTAGACACAATCGCATGTAAAACATCAATTAAACATCGCAGAGTATACAATGTATTGTTTCAGCATATGAGAGTTTGGCTTTTTTATTTTAATCAGTTGATGACAAGAAGCAGCAAATATTTTGTAACAGTATTGAAGAGAGGCATTGTATATGAAAGTCTCACCTTTTCCTTAACCTAATCAGCCCCTTGTCTTTCATTTAAAGTCTCATCTCGCCATATTACCTATTGTTGCATTATTTTCAGGTCGTGAAAAGTTTGATTTAACTGAAAATCGAAGAGTTGTAAGAGAATCTGGTGGTACAGATAATGAAGAAAATGAGTGTACAGGTTGCTGTTTTGAAACAAGCTTGAGAACCTCAGTCCATCTCTAATGCAGATTTAAACTTCCAAGGGTCAGTAACTGGATTTTGATAAGTTTCTGATTTTTGTTCTGAATTTCATCTAAGCTTTGGTAGCATGCATGCTATGATCAACTAAATGTTGCCCGAGAAAAGCTTTCACAGACGTGTAGTCTCCCTTATCAGATGCAAGGGTTGAATGAAAAATTAAAGCTGAAAGCGACAGAACATTCAGAGTAAAAATGTCCACTCTGAATTACTGAATTTTCTGATATTTTCACTCTGAATGTTCTGTCACTTTCTGCTTCATTTTTTCATTCCCCCTTGCATCTGATGAAGGAGACTTCTCGTCTTTGAAAGCTTATGTCCCTGTAACGTTTAGTTGATCATAGCCTGCTACCAAACCAAGATTATTTTGTATTGTAGCTCAACACGTCTCTTCAACTCTTGTACTTAGCAACTTGTTGTTAGCTTTGCCGTCAGCTAAGTAGATGGATGTGTAGCATTGTCCTCAAATTTGTACATCAAAAGATTTTTCTTCAAACAGCCTGTACAAATTCTTTAATACTTGTATTACAGGTCCCCAGGGATTATCCTAATCAGATATATTCAAATTATGATGAAATATGCAAATTTATATTTTTGAGGCTAATTTTGCTATTTGTTGGCAAAAATCTTCTTCTCTTTTACTGACGTCTTGAATATTTGGTAAACATGTCCCTAAGAATGACCTTCGTAAAAGTTGTGCTAGTTGTGATGAAATATTCAAATTGTTATATTTCATGACAATTTTTGTCATAATTGGTCAAAAAACCTTTAAAAAATCTTCTTCAAAACTACTAATTAACAGCTTTGATATTTAGGACATAGATCTCTACATAGCCTTTTTCAAATTGTTCAAATTATGCAGAAATTTGCAACTTTATATTTTTAAGACATTTGAAGACATTTCAGACATTTTCCAGACATTATGGATTACCAGGATGTGATATATTCAAGTTATGATGAAATCTTTTTTTTATCATTTTAAGGGTGATTTTTACCACTTTTGGTAAAAAAAAATTGTATAAAAATTAATACCAGGGTACACCAGAATTTCAAAAGGTCTTTACGATATATTTTAAATTTCTGAGAAATAGATTTTTAAAATGTCACAGATTTATTTCAGGGTTTATTGAAAGATATTACAAACAAACAAACATGTTTGTTTATGAAGGACTTTGTTGGACAAGGAAATAGGTTTTACACTGCCAAGGACCCACTTTCCCCATTTTCCGCATAATGTGCCTTACTGTGACACGTTGACAACTTGACATATTCTGTTTACTTTAGTGTTGACAAATATGTACCATGTGCACAAGAGAAGCCTTGACTAACTTTTTCTTCAAAATTTACAATTGTCTATATAATAGGAGATGTCTTTAGGAAACCATCTTACAAAAATGGAGTATGCATTTCATACATATACGTGTTTTCAACACAATAAGTATGCCAAATTTGAGCTTTTTCAGATGATTTTTGTACGTTATCAACAAGTATGAACAAAAACCGTAATCCACAATATTTAATTAAATCTGTTTTTTTCAGTACTTTGTTCATGTTTTTTTAAAACGATCTACAGTGTTTACGGTGATATTTTATTGCTTATGCATTTGATTGGAGGGTGTTAACACCGTTGCTATTTCCCTCTGGGAAACTTTACATACAAAGTGGCAATGTTTATTTGCCCATTTCACAGTGGATTGTTGTATTTTACTCCAGAAATGTTTTGCGTATATTTAGAATAAAATCATTTTACTGGATATCACTGGTCTGTAATGTTATTTCAAGACTTGAACACCCCGTGAACGCCCTAAATTGAAGGTGTTCAACAAGCACGAATCATGTGTTCTAGCCTTAAACACACTTATTGTTGAACGGCGTCCATGCGTTAAAATAGTGTTACAGCTCTTTCAACGCGTAAATGCGTTCAATTTTTGGAACACACTTTATGTTCAATATAATGTCTAATGAACACGCAGCGTTCAAATTCTGCACGCCTGTGTTCAAAAATTGAACGTTGGTTGAACACGTAGTGTTAAATTTCTGAACGTCTAGACGCGTTCAAAAATGTTACAAGAAGGCGTTTTAATTGGTGTTCTATCCTTGAACACTTAACTTTAGTGTAGCATGTGGTTTAGTACATGTGATATCGGTCAAATTAGGAAGGAATGTTATTGATGAAAATAATGTGCTCGATTCAAACAGAAAAGAGTCATTTATTTCAATCAACAGGGGATGGAAAGAATTCTGTTGATTTACACGACGAGAAAGAAAGCATGTGAGTAATATACTAAATTCATTCGATATTAAGGTGAAAATACTAATTTCAACAGCCGTGGTTCATTCAAAGGAAGAGACGACGAAGAAAAGCAAGGACGACGCGCGGGAAAAGAAACCGGTGATGTCACCAGCTTCGGAAGACGTCTTTCTGTCGCCGGACAACTACAGACAGAAAAAGCATGGTATTGTGCATTTCTTCACAAGACTTAGTTCTAAAAAGGCCAGCCGTTTCTCCGCCAACATCGATTGATAACTTTAAGAAGAAAAGGAGAGGATCAGCTACAAGCTCACCTTCGACAATTAGCAACGCTTCGGGTAA
The DNA here is from genome assembly GCF_041260155.1 of Ptychodera flava. Taxonomy (NCBI): domain Eukaryota; kingdom Metazoa; phylum Hemichordata; class Enteropneusta; family Ptychoderidae; genus Ptychodera; species Ptychodera flava. The sequence continues at coordinate 353,780 of NW_027248409.1, forward strand.
ATCGGACTTGCGCGAGAATCCACAAATTAGTGATGCCATTGCGAGAGGAAGGCCAAGATCGGTCTAAATGAAGAAACTGTAAATTGTTTTTGTGTAGGTTTGTGTCTTCTTTCTTTGTTTTTCGTTTTTTCATGTATGGCTTGTAAAATAGTCGTGCTGAACATAAGAGGTTTACGGGATAGAACTAAACGCAATCTTATTTTCAATTGGTGCCGTAAAAAAGTAACCATATTATTTGCTTGCAAGAAACCTATAGTAAGAGATGTGATGAGAAAATGTGGAATAGAGAATGGGGAGGTAACATTTTATATAATCACGGCACAGTACATAGCTGTGGGGTTGCAATACTTTCTTCAAACAGCATTCCGGTTGCCATTAGTGATGTTCATAAAGACAACATTGGGAGGTTTATCAGTGTAAAATTAGATTTAGAGGGATCTTCCCTCCGTCTTTTCAATATTTATGCTCCGAACAGTACTTGTGCAAAACGTCATTTTTTACTAGTCTTTGTAATTTAGTGAATCAAGTGATGTTTGATGGTGACAACATTGAAATTTATGGTGATTTCAATACAACAATGGATCCAAATCTAGATAAATTTTCAAGTTGCGACAGAGACAATGACTTGGTTGATGCTAAGGCAAGGCTCTCTTTAAAAAATATTTTACACGCTTATGATTTATGTGATATTTGGCGTAAGCATCATCCTTTTGTTAAGCAATATACTTGGAGACGAAGAAAGCCTCTTACACAAAGCCGTTTAGATTTTTATCTTGTGTCAAATGAAATTAACAAAAATACTACTTTGTGTGAAATAATTCCTGCAAGTTATGGTGATCACATGGCTGTAGTGCTTTCTTTTGTGTACAGTAAGCATGAAAAAGGACCAGGTTACTGGAAATTTAACAACTGCCTGTTAGAAGACAAGGTTTATTTGAATAAGCTTGTAATTTGTGTTGAGAATTGTGCGAAAAAATATAACCATGTAACTTGTAAACGAACGAAATGGGATTTATACAAGAAAGAGTTAAAGCAGTTTACGATAAAGTATAGTATTCAAAAAAACGACAGCAACGGAGTAGGAAACAAGACCTTGAGGAATTGTTAAAGCAGAGTGAAAAAATTGTTGTGTGATTTTCCATCAGAAGAAAATTATGATGTGTTTCAGAAAATTTCTTCTGACTTCAGTAGTATCTTACATAAAGAGGCGGAAGGTTGTCAAATCAGAGCAAGAGCTCGATGGGTGGAAAAAGGTGAAAAAAGCACAAAGTATTTCCTTGGTCTAGAAAAAAGAAACATCACAAAGGAAAATATTGTAAAACTCAGGACAAAAGAGGGGAATGTGGTCACGGACCTCGATGATATTTTGAAGGAAGAAATCAATTTTAAGGGGATTTGTACAGTGAAAAACGACAGTCTCTCAGCTTGGATGATTTTATCAGCAATGTTGTTTTACCCATATTGAGCCAGACAGACACAAATAGTTGTGAAGGGTTGATTTCTGACGAAGAATGTTGCCAAGTGTTACGTAAAATGAAAAAGAACAAATCTCCCGGTTATGATGGTTTTACCATAGAATTTTATTGTGCTTGTTGGCCATTACTGGGAATTTGATTATTGATTCGTTTAACAGTGCTTTTCAGAATGGCAGTTTGTCAATTTCACAACACAGAGGTGTTATTACGTTGTTACATAAGAAAAACGAGCCCGAGTTACTGAAAAACTGGAGACCGGTGTAATTATTATGCACTGATTACAAAATATTGACCAAGGTTTTAGCTAACAGAGTTTCAAAAGTTGTATCAAGTATTGTTAATACTGATCAAGTGGGATATATCAAAGGTAGATTTGTTGGTGAAGTTGTACGTTTAATTGAAGATATGTATCACTATACTGCTGTGCACAATATTCCTGGTGCAGTTATGTATGTTGATTTTGAAAAAGGCGTTTGTTTGTATTCATTCGGAATTCATGCATCAGGCGTTAGAAAGATTTGGTTTTGGCCCAGAGTTGAGAAGATGGGTGAAAGTGATTTACTCTGACGTACAAAGCTGTATAATTAATAATGGTTGGATGTCGAAATTTTTTTCATTGACTAGAGGTGTACGACAAGGATGCCCTCTAAGTGCTTTGGTTTTTGTTATTTGCGTAGAATTATTGGCATGTAAAATTCGTCAATGTACTGACATGGAAGGTATACAATTGCCATATAAAAATTTAAGGCCGACGACACCACTCTGTTTCTCAATGATGAAAAGTCTATAAGAAAGGTTCTTGATGTATTAGAAGATTTCGAAAAGATGTCTGGTTTGAAAATGAGCAAAGGGAAAACAGAAGGTGTCTGGTTTGGCAAAAATAGGTCATGTAAGAAACAAATTATGGGTTTGAAATGGACTGATCAACCAGTTAAAACTCTCGGGGTTTGGTTTGGGTATGATCATTCAAAATGCGAGCAGTTAAATTGGGAATCAAAAGTGACTAAATTTGAGAATATCTTGATTTCATGGGGTAAGAGAGATTAAACGTTTTATGGCAAAGTTTTGACAGTGAATGCGCTTGCATTATCCCAATTATTTTACCTAGCCTCTATGTTAGCTGTACCAGAGCACGTTGTAAAACAAATTGACAGGTTAATTTACAATTTTATTACAAAGGGTCTTGGAAAAATGGCCAGAAATGTGTTAGCAGGACCATTACACGAAGGAGGCTGTAATATGCCAATTTTTAAATGGAAGGTGATTGCACTCAAGTTTATGTGGATTGTACGTTTGACTGACGGTAATAATGCATGTGGGAAGAACTATCCACTTTATTTATTTGATCCATTTTAAGATTCTTCAATTCTTAGAGATGTATTTTCAAACACTAGAATATCAGCAGAGCTCTTTGTTTCAAGATTGCTAATCTTTTATCAACAGGTTTTGAATGCATGGAACTTTATTCCACCCCCTAATGACGTAAAAAATACAGTCAATACCATCTTGTGGAATTGTAAATATAATGTATTTGTTAACGTTAAACGTAGTGTAGAATATATTGAAATTAAGAATAAGATCATTGTGAAGTTGATGATTTGAAAACAAGAGATGTATATAGATTTTTAGTCAGCCGTATTTCACAACAAGCCACTACTTTGAGCTGGCAACAGGAGTTTGGACAAATCAATGATTTGAAGAACATTTGGACTTTAGCTCATGGAGTTATTAAGGAGAACAAATTAAGAGCGTTTCATTTGAAATGTTTGCATAAGAAATGTATAAATAATGTAAATTGTATCTTTGGAAAATGAGAGATAATGCTCTTTGCTTGTATTGTAACGTAAAAGACACAACACATCATCGCTATTTTGAGTGTATCATCGCTAAAGAAGTATGGCAAATTGTATAAAATATTGGACAAAGGTTATATGATTTACATGAAGCCTTGAGTTGGCGGAATATTGTATGTGGGATTGACAATAATGATAAATTAGATGATATAAATCTTGTTATGTTGGTTGCAAAATGGTTAATATACAAATTCATTGCATGGAGTTACATAAATCTCAGTTATGCAATTTGGTACATCATGAACTGAAGCTGCGGATGATTAATGTAATGTAGTTGTCACAATTTTACGTGTACGTGTATACTTTATTGGAACAATGTAAATACTTTATTCCATAGGAGATAATAAAAAGATGTCATTCAACGAAATAAAAAAGAAAGCATGTGAGTAATATACTAATTTTCATTCGATATTAAGCTGCAAATACTAATTTCAATGTCAGAGACTAAAGGATTGTTACGCTATACTTCACATTGGAACTTCATCCGTATTTTTAAAGCACAGAATGTTTCCTATTCATCAAAAATGTTCATGTGACTCAATGAAAACCATTCTGAAAGCCGTTTACTAACAACCCTTTCGCGGTTCTACCTTCCTGGCTTTTTGTCTGGACTGACCGTGGTTCGACGTAATCGTAACGCTGTTGTTTTCGTTGCCTTAAAGTATCGTTCATTTACCTACTGAAGAGTCGTTTTAAAGGCTAGGTTATTTGGTCGAATTAATAGCGATTGAGAAAGACACAGACTCCAAATTTATACAGACAAAATAAAACTATACTTGAAAAAAATCGAGGTTTTTTATAACACGGCATAAGGAATCAGTTTGTTTTGATGGTATTTTCCTAATGACATGGCAAGGGTTTGTTCTTTCAGCTGTCGTTCTTGTGGAAGTATCGCTGTAGGTTCTCATCTAGCCGTAAGCTATCCCATCGCGTACTCTAGTTACTCTATTTATGTAGTGTAATTCACCCCATTCTTATTGCAAATGTTTGAGTTTTTACACCTCTGCGCGTCCCTGAATGATGGACAGATATTTGAAACAGGCAAAATCCGTTTTCAACAGATTCTAACAAATAGTTTGCGACTCATTTTCGAGTAAAACCTTCTTCATGTCAAAAATATGTGTTTTTGTATGGGTAGTATATGTGGCCGACATGTTCACAAAGTCAGATGTGCTCGTTTTAGACTTCCTTGGTTTGGTTGTAGCTCAAATTATTGTGTCGGGATTTCTAATTACTTTGTTAATATATCGACATTCAATCATTTGAAACTTACATTTCAAAGATAACATGATCATTCAATCATCACTAACAACGTCCGCTTTCATGCTAAAAGCTCTGACATCAAGTTGTGTGAAGACAGGTTCCCATCATAAGCGCGAACACAATTGGAACTATTGTGTGATTATACGATCTTGATCATTTTGTTATAATCTATTTTAAAATCATCAATCTAACAGTGTTTTTGTGTGAAGGCGGGGGCAAATTTCATAAATTATTGATAATTGCACAATTATCAAATACATCTCGAACAAATTTTACATTTTGTGTAGCTTTTCGCACGCTCAAGAAAGAAGACCCATTCAACGTAACTGATTTGTCAATTTTGTTTAGTTTAAGTCAAAATACAAATTCCCTTTCCAAGGTTGATTTGTAGGCATTTACTGTTAACACCAAACGATGCATGATAACATTTTACATTTTCGATGGGAAAATGGCCTTCTACCTCTACCCAAATCACTTCTGCTGTGGTGCATATTTTTTTCGGTGATCTCTCTTTCAAATGATTTGGTAGGTGTTAAGAAAACGTCTTGTACATTTATTTATTTCATATACAAGGAAATGACACCTGGTAAATTTGATTAAACTACCCTTTTCCTGTGAGTGTGCAAATTAATGGTTGAAAATTTTACAAAATCACTGAATTATTTCAGCCCTTCTATTAAAAATGAACTATTTTTGGTAGATGCAAAGAAATGTAATCAATATCATCTGTCTGTTGAAACCTTACAATATTAACGGCAGGAACCAACAGGTTTTGTCTGGAATTTTTAGGAACTTTGCAGAAATGTCTTTGCAGCTTTCAGGGACCACTCCGAGGAGACCCTAAATCTTTTAGAGACCAAACTGACTTGACCTTGAAACTTTCAGGGACCACCCAGATGAGTCCTTGAAACTTCTAGGGACCATCTAGATATGACCCTAAATCTTTCAAGGACTATCCTTGTGTGACCTTGAAACTTTCAGGGACCACCCAGATAAGTCCTTGAAACTTTTAGGGACCACCCAGATGTGACCCTAAACCTTTCAAGGACTATCCTGGTGTGACCTTGAAACTTTCATGGACCACCCAGATGAGTCCTTGAAACTTTCAGGGACCACAAAGATGAGTCCTTGAAACTTTCAGGGACCACCCAGATGAGTCCTTGAAACTTTCAGGGACCACCCAGATGAGTCCTTGAAACTTTCAGGGACCAACCAGATGAGTCCTTGAAACTTTCAGGGACCACCCAGATGAGCCCTTTAAACTTTCAGGGACCACCCAGATGAGCCCTTTAAACTTTCAGGGACCACCAGATGAGACCTTGAACTTTCAGGGACCACCCGATGAGACTCTGAATCTTTCAAGGACTATCTGATGTGACCTTCGCTCATCAGCTTGTGCATTCACGAGCATTACTTGGTAAACTGACAGGCAGAAGAATCACTGGAAAGATTTGGTCCAATTTCCTGCACATAAGCGTCATTATCCAGCACCTCGAAGTTAAAATTATGTAATGGCTTAACCCGGCGTCCTCATGGCTCCGATGTGTGACAGGACGGCCGGCGCCGAAACACGTGTTTGCGTATTAATCATGCGACGAAATCTAAAAGGCATGTTCTCCCTGGCATAAATGTGACCAACTGGGCAGTGGCTGAACCTTCAGTCGATTTAAACGAGCCTTTTGACGAATAAGGGCAATGTACTCGCTTGTTGAAGTATGCTGTCGCGAGCCGACGCGACGCGGGTCTTAACAGTAAACAATTTGCATGGTGGCATATTCCATTTTAATATACAGGGACACCTAGGGCGCATCGCGCGATTGTGTAAGGTTCCGGTAAGGTACATGTTGCTCTTTTATGCTGTAAAGTTTTCCTACCGTTTAAAATACTTTGCTTGTATTTTACAGTTTTCATGATGAATTGGAGATGTCGTTAATGATGCTTTTCTCGCTAAGCGAGACACCGAAACGTACACCAAATAATATGGTTCTTGCTAATTAACATAATAAAGGTCAAGGGTCACATTGTTGTGTGACTCTGCATTGTTTCAAGTCGATTGTGTTAACGACGCGACGTTCGAATGAATTTTGTCCACTGCACTAATTCCTTCGTCGGGAAAGGTAACCGATTCTGAATGTAGGATGTCCATTACCCCAATTATTTAATGACAGGACTAAATGGAAAGCAACTGAATACTGGATATCGCCGATGAAATTTGATGTATATTACCAAGGTCCTTTGTGGAGTGACAGTGCTGTTCCCGATCTCGACAATGATGTTAGCAACTGTGATCGTAGCATGAACATGACTACGTCTATGAGTCCTTGAATCTTTCAGGGACCAATTGAGGTGTCCCTCAATCTTTCGAGGACTATCCTAATGTGATCGTGGAATTTTCAAAGACCGCCAAGACGAGTCCTTGAAGCATTCAGGGACCACCCTGATATGTACCTAGATCTTTTAGAGACCACTCTGATGTGACCCCTAAACATTGTTTGAAATAGTAAAGAACCAATCAGATATGATCCCGAATCTTTCAATGCATCCAGGTCCTCTAAACAATACAGCAATGATCAAGTTTGACCTCTAATCTTGACATTTTCGAGAAAGTGTATCAATACACGAATCCACAGTTCTTCGCGTCCGTCATGCATTATGGGAAATAACATGGGTCACGGGGTTATTCGTTCCATTCAGCACTCTGTGCAGATCACAAGCGATCTCTTCTGCGCAGTTGCGCCATGGACAGAGGAAGCAAACTTCCTTGTTTTTTCGGGGTTTTTAACCACACCGAAAAAAAACATTCATATCACATTCGAAACTCACACATAAGTAATTTTTATCATGTTTTAACCAAAATATTTGAATGAAATAACCGAAAATCTCACTTCGTATTTTTAACACCGTTACCGTTAGCTATGGGTCCAAAGCTGTGGTGTTTTCAGACGGGATTCCTGCCTTTTTACGGGCTGGTTTTGACTTTTACGATTTTAACCACGCCATCACAAAAAGTCAAAAAGTCAAAACCAGCCCGTAAAAAGTAAGAAATCCCGTCTGAAAACACCACAGCTATGGACCTACAGCTACGTCACCGTTCCGTACGTTTTTGTTTGTGAGAAAGAAATGCTCGCAAACTAAATAATCGAGTAAATTTCAAGTTTAGTTTCAATTCAGTTTAATAAATGTAAATTTAAGAAATGTCTTAAGTGAAAGTTTGACTGATGGCCCGTTCTGATCAAACAACTTATTGTGACATAGTAAACACGAACTAGCTAAGGTCGAGCATTAAAATTAAAAGTTAGCCTAAATTAAGATATAATTGCATAATTTCGTCTACGCCCATGTAAGGTTTTCGTTCACTGTTAAATTATAATACATTGTCATCGTCGAAACAGTTTTCGAGGTGATTTTAACTTGCTGTTCACTTACAGCTAGGCCCCGACACTATGACACCGGATAACTTCAAACATGGACGAGAATAAAACATTTTTGTTGTTGAAATACCTTTATTATGCAGGGGGTAGCAACGTAGAAACATAATTTATTGGTCATAAAACATAATGGGGTTATAGGCCTAATGCTATCAGCAGTGCAGCTGAATGTCCCCGAAAAACAAAGGAAGTTTGCTTCCTCTGTCCGTGGTGCAACTGCTTAGTAAAGATCGCTTGTCATCTGCACAGAGTGCTGAAATGGAACGAATGACCCCGTGACCCCTGTTTATTTCCCATAATGCATGACAGACGCGTAGAACTGTAGATTCTTGTATGAGATGAAATATCATTTAAAAATTGTCAAAAAGGATAAATTTACAATTTTTGAATAGCAGATGGCTTTAAATACAGATTTTTTTATACTACTTTAACATTTAGTTCGATAATTACAGTTTTGATATTTTCACTAGAAAAATAATAATTGATAATTACTAAATGCTTTGAGAAAATCCTCTCTTAGAGAGCATATTCTGTGACTTTTACTCTTCATCTATAATCACAAAATAGTTCCAATTGTTTTCACGGTGTAATTTTTACAGCGAGCACGGTCCCATTCAGCGGACGCGCACGTCGTATAGTGCGCGTAAATGCAGCTATGATGACGTAGTAGGCGACTCGATGTCCTTAATTCACATGCGGCTTTACGAAGCCATCGGAATAACTGGAAACTAACGAGAACGCACATTCAACACGACAACAAGCATGATATGAGCGAGAAAATACGGCTGTGGCAAAGAATCGGTCAAACTAACTCAAGAAATACCACCACTACTGAAAATACTTTTTTTCCAACCATGAAATTTCTGCCATCTAGTATGTTTCCAAATGCTCACATACGAACAAATATCTTTAGTTTTTCAAAATATAACTCTAAATGCCAACACCGACTGTCAAAATGTCCGAAATATCGTCGAATTCCCATATTATCGTATCATGATAAAGCGATGACTACGATGAAGTCACAATATTGGATAATTTGCATTTTCATCGTTGGCAGTTGCCCAGATTTCCGTTTTACTTATACCGATTGCATTTTTACAATTTTGAAGAAGCTTCTCCGAAGTACGAACTTGTGAAAATTATATGCTCCACAGACTGGTGTGAAGATGAGCTACAAAATATGTTTACATGATGTGGACTGCCGGTCGGGAGTTGGCGTAGATCAGCAAAATGTTTGATATTTGATAAACATTTCGGCAGTATTTATCGTCTTGGAACATAACACAATTATGGTTTAAATTAAAATAAGAAGTTACATTAGAAAAAAATACTAAAGAAAATGTTAAGCCCATAAACTTTTCCTGTAAAATTTAGGTAAAATTTGAATCTTTAGAAAACAAAGCCTCGGATATGGGACCGATATCACTGCAAACATTCTTTCCTCTGATGTCCTTCGATTTGTACTGAAACTATTAAAGAATTGGAAAAAAAAATACTGACCAAACCCGAAATAGTTTAAACCATGTGCTAATGGATATTCTTATTACCTTTTGCAATAAATGATACCAGATCATGTTAATGTGAATTTTGAATCAATGCTGGTTGACATAAGCCAATGATAAAATGAGTTCCCGGCACACTGGTTGATTTGGAGAAAATGAAACGACTTCAAAGATAACTAACATGTTCGGAACTTTATCAGAGGGGACTCGGCGATTATCATGTCATACCAGTTGTGAAAGTCAACGATTGGTAAAACGTTTCGAATGATTGTAATCACTGTAAGCTTACGTGAATCATTGCATCGTAAACAGTTTTTATCGTCAAAAGCTGGGTTAATGTTTCGATGCAGAACTTTAGGTTAGAGATCTAAATGAATTTCTAAAATCTCTCTTGTGCAAAATAGAAGGAAAGAATGAATTGAAATTATATTACCATGCCCTGCCCGTCGCACTTTTATTGGTCGAGCTGACCCACGTGACTGCCCACAAATACACAGTAAGGTTTGTTTTCATTCCCGCGAATATTAATAATATCGTAAACATATTAACTTTACGGCTAAAACGAAAATTGCGATTTGTACAAAGATCATAATCAACCACAAAATAAAATGGAGCATTTGTGGGCCAAGTTTAGACGCTTTTTTTCAAAACATCTCCGAAATTCAGAAATTTTGCAGCACGCACCACTCCCTAACAGGTTCTGGGGGCCCCGTTATCGTTCGCACGGGAAATAGACGGTTTTTCGCGGTTTGTTGATAATATAATTGAAATAACAGACTCCGAGTGACTATTAACGTTTTTTATGGGCGCGGGCGAGAGGAGAGCCAAATTAACGGGCTTGGCAAGCCTCGCTCGTAATTTTTTTGGCTTTCCACTCGCCCCTGCCCATAAATAACGGTAATGGTCAGCGCGTCCGTTATTTCTATAGTGTAGAATCAATTGGAATAAATTGTTAAACAGAGTGTCATTCACAGCCAGGCCAGTAAGCAAAAAAGACTCACCGATGCAATATGCTGTCAAATGTTACAGTTATGCGATATTTGAAGGATATGGGAATACAGAAATTTAAAGAAAAAGCGAGCATATCTTATGACAATTAACATATCACACAACATAGTAATAGTAACACGTTTACGCTAATTTGACAAAGCAGATCTCTCATATTTACGAAACTAGAGTTCCCCCTCCGGCATATTACCCAAGTATTGCTAAATGTTCTAACAACATTCAGTAATAATAATTTTGCAATGTGTCAGTATAAAAATTATCTCCGAAAATGCAGTGCTAGTAAGCGATTTGAGAGAGACATTATGTGACTCTCCCCTGTTTATGTTCGCTTATTTCGAATGATTTTACCCACATGATTTCTTGTGAAAACAATTTTAGAAAAAACATTAAGTTCACGGGCTTCAAAATTCACAAATTATCTGAGTTTTATAGATCGATGGAAGTTCAGACAAATAAATAATGTCTTCCACGAACTAACATAAAAGTCAATGGAATGGTGATAGAATAGAGTCATGGTTTTCATTCATTTAGCAATGTAAAATATTAGTTTAACATCTTGGCTATAGAAGGTGAGATTTGGACACGTGGGGACATGTGCATGTGGCTCTGGGTACCAGCGTTAAGGTAACAAAATACTGTTTTAGGCGGGGTAATCCTGATGTCATTGCTAAACAGCCTCTAAACTAGATGCATTGTTCACCACATCATGTGTCGCTGATTAAACTTAGAGAATAAATCCCAATTTTACACTCAGTAAAATGATGCACGATATGAAAAACAAACAAACAAACAGATTAGCTTCTGCTACTAAGCGATTTGACGTAAATGATTACAAAGGCATTTCATAATTTTCCCCATTTTGTGAGTGCATATGGTTTTTATGGCGGTAGGGGATATCTCTTGGGCCGGGTGAGCTGCTCAGTGTACAAATCTGTCGCACTTCTTTAAAAACAGACAATATCAAGATTGAAAGGAAGCTGGTTGTTAAAAAAATAGGATAGTGTCAATGTACGTTTAATTCAGTTCACTCATGATTAGTGATGTCTCAGTTTATTATTTTTATAAATATAGATTAATGCACCACGGTGTTAATTTCCGATTATTTCAACGATTTCAAACCGTAATTATTTTTTCTTCGCGAACTCAGAGGGTTTTTAGTAGTTCTGTAGAAGAAGCGATCGGAGATAACAAAGTATCTTGGCAATGGCAGGACGTCTACGCTGTCGTTTAGCTGCAATAATTGAACAGTTGCAGCACGCGCCTGGGCCCTAGGTAAGCCTAATTTGGAACGTAATAACGTCCGTTGCAGCGGCATCGTGGATTGACTGTGCCTTTGTCATTGCTTTTGAAGTACACCTGTTATTGCTACAACAATCGCGAGCTTCATGAAACGTTGTTTCTCAGTGTATTGGTCCAGCAGTTATATTCAGTTACACATAATCTGTTGTTTGCATGTCAACATATTGGACTGTTTACAACCTCCTGTGCGCACTAATCGTGACCGTAATTTACAAAAAAAACACATAAACATTCGATCCCGCCCGTGAATGTCAAAGGTGAATGGTATCATTTATTTATTATTAAACACATAACTTCCCTCTGAAGGGAAGAAAAGGGTTACAGAAACAAAAGAGGAAGTTACTCAAACGAAACCAAAAGTGTTTCGAAGTAATAATACGAAAAAGAAATAAATTCAAACCAAAAAAAAAAACCAAATCAAATGATGATTACATTTCTGATAGGCGTTCCATTCTCAATTTCATACATGTAGATATGTATTGTGCTAGAGGAATTGATATGCTAGTATTTTTCATTATGAATTCAAATTTGTTAGGCATATCATAAAATGCGGTGTTATATTTTGCAGCTGCAGCAAACAAGAGATTTCTTTGGCTGGTGTAAAATTTGCAAGAAATGATGAAATGTTGTTCATCTTCTACAAATTTACTATCGCAAAGTTCGCAGATTCTTTCATGTACCGGAATTTTATTGTGGCGCTGTGTCTACTGTTTCAATTTTTAATGAATGATTACTTAATCTAAATTTGACAAGACTGTCTCGGAGATCAATATTATTGATAGTAGTAATGTAATTTTCAAGCTCGATACTTTGTTTAAATATTCTGTATGTTCTCAATTTATTTTTTGCATCTTTATTCGTTCTTTTATCATCTTGGATTTCTCTTTCCCACAATTCATCGTATGTGCCTTTAAGTTTGCCATAAATTTGGTCGATTCAGACCTAGTGATAATTTGATCGGAATTAACAAGTTGCATTTCCCCGATATTAGTACAGATTGACTCAATCTTACAATACCACTTGCTTTTCAGAGTTTTGTTTACAGGGAATGCTTCCTTTAACAGACAGTGTTCGCTATTATTAAGTCTATTAAAGTATTTGATCATCTGTTTTTGAATAAAAATTTCGATGGGATAACGACCAAGTTCACTGTATATTGCAAGTTTTGATGTGTTTCTTGAAATTCCCAATAAGAATCGGCAAAAGCTGAGGTGAACGTCTTCTATAGCTGATTTGGAGGTACACTCGTGTCCCCATACCTCACAACCATACACAAGAATGGGTCTGATAAGTTTATCAAATAATGATTGTGCTAATGGGACATTTAGATTCTACCAATTTTTTCTTTTAAAAGGTACACTGCTTTCATACCCTTTTTCTTAAGATTTTCCTGCAAATTTTCCATTTGCACTTAAGACCAAACCAAGGTAGTTAAATTGTTTGACTATTTTAAGCTCCTTGCCCCCAATAAAGAATACGTGATTATCCAAATATCTGTTAGACTTATTAAATATCATAATATTTGATTTATCCGTCTTCACCGTTAAGTGCCATTTTGAAGTGTACATGGCTAATTTGTCCAAACGATTCTGTAGTCCTTTTTTGGACTTTGACAAAATGACAATGTCATTAGCGTAAAAAAGACAGCTGATGCTAGTCTTATTAGTTAGTGGGTCACACTATTAATTATCAAAGATGTTTGGAAGGTCATTAATGAACAGGTTAAAGATTGTTGGATTTAGGTTACGTCCCTGTTTTACCCCTACGGTAGATTGAAATGTTTTGGTTAGACCCCGTTAGTTTAAATCTTGTACGCCATTTTGCTTTACATGGAATTTATAAGATATTATACATTTTGCCTGTTATATTGTTTCTCAAGAGTTTAACGTTGAGGCCACCATGCCAAACACTGTCAAATGCTTTTTTTAAATCGATGAAGCACGCATACATTTTAGTACATTTTTTACTTTTGTTTGTATTCGAACATTCACTATGATACCGATACTTAATATTGACAATGGTTTGTAATATAAACATGTTATCGGAGGTACGGCAGTTTTTCCGAAAGCCAAATTGTTGTTCAGTCAGTTTCTTGTTTTTATCCAAGTATTCTGTCAATCTATGATTTAATATACTAGTGAATAATTTTCCTAAACAGCTTGAAATAGCGATTCCTCTATAATTTAAAGGGTTTGTTTTTTGAGTCTGATTTATATATTGGGACAACTAGACTAGTATTCCATGATTTGGGCATTACCATTAAACAGTTTTCCAAGAGCACTTGTGAGATAGTATCCTCCACATTTAAACATTTCATTGCACAATTTATCTTCTGCAGATGATTTATTATATTTGAGTTACCTTATAGCGCGTTGAATTTCATGGTTTAGAATAGGACCGTTTAAGAAGTCGTTTTGTTTATCACAATCTGATTCAAGGTTCTCAAGTTCTTCAATAATGTTAGCTTCAGTTGTGTTGTAATGAACATTATCTGGATCATAATCGTTGTTGAGCAGCAGTTTGAAGTGGTTTAACCAATCAGAAGGAGTTATAGACTCAATTGCAGAATTACTGTCACAATCTTCATTCATTTCGCGTAATAACTTCCAAAAGTGTGATGAATTACCTTTAGAATGTTCTAAATTAAATATGTTAAATCTTTTCATGTCATTTTTCTTACTTTTGATGAGTTTCTTCCATTGTTTGTTCAGGGTAAATGCTCGTCCTCGAATCGAAGGGTCATTAGGGTATTTCTGTAGCAACTTTAATGCGTTTTTAAGCTGGTCACGAAGCTTGAAACAATTATGATCAAACCAGTTATTATTACGTACTTTATTTCTTTTTTCTTAGGTTTAGGGGTGATCTTTCTAACGCATTTATCAGTAAGCGACGTAAGTAACTTTTCAAAGCTATACACCGTTTTATCTGGATCGCTATCATTATTTTCAGATATGATATTGTTTATTAAGCTATTTTCTGCTTGTAAAAATTGGTTGAACGTACGTTTTGCGTGACTATTCCATATGTATCTTGCCGGTAGAGTGTCAAGCTCCTCTCTAAATTTACTCTGCTTGTCTATAATATCGTCAAGGCATTGCGTGTTGACAGAAAACGATAACGATATGGGGCAATGATCGGAGATACTTGTCAAGTTATTGACTTTGAAATAATGGACTGAATCATAAATGGCTTAGATATTATACCAAAATCAACGACACTACATCCATTAGGGGTAAAACATGTATATCTTCCCATGGTATCCCCTATGGTGTTGACCATTTAGAATAATTAGATTACAGTTCAAACACAATTCAATTAATCATTATCAACTTGATCCCGGGTATCGAGTCCCCGGCCAACCCATCGTGTGTACCAATTTGAACAAATACATTGCTAATATCATACTTATCACTATTTATGAGTTTCGTTATATAATCATTACTCGGTTTTTGCAAACCCGTTATAGTTTCATCTACACCAGTACGCCCACAAAATCACGGGAATGAGCAAAGAGGTCCGTCCCGGTGGGTTGCGATGGAGACGGGGTGTCTTGGTTTCAGAGCGGGTTTCTTGTTGCTAAATTTAATAATTTTAATGATTAAAGTTTCAGCTGAAGCCTAATAGTGTCACATTGTACTATTTCATGGGAATAGATACCGTATTCACTTACATGGTTCTGTATGTCTACGGAAGCTTTGTATTCCAGCAGTAATTTGGTCGTCTTCTCTTCACCCTCCCTTGCTGCATAGTGCAATGGTGTATCGCCATCCTGCAGAAAAGTGAATAATATATATTATCACATACATAGACCCAATTATCCCTATAGTATGACGTCACACCATAGGTATATGACTACGTTGAATCCATATTCCACATGTAGTGGATATGGGACCCGGACTACTTTTAAAACGTAAACAAAAAATCAACTGTTCAGTTCAGAACTTATTTTCAAATCCCTGAAATGCAAAAGTGGGAGGGTAATGAAACATAAGGAAATATGGAGTATTAAAATATATGTGTAGAACACACAATTCTGTCGATACTAGAATTTTTATGAATTTGTGTTTTTTCGTCGTTGATTTCGATTGAAACGTTTGATTTGTACACCGCTGACATTTTAACGGTATGTTACCGGCATTTTGTGTTGTCTACCTCGTCAAAATTGCCCTTCTCGATGTCCATCAAACAACATAATAAGCATAGCCGATAACCCAAGACACGTAACAATCATCCCTACTGCAGTAACAATGTTTCTGAAGCAACATGGACGGGTTTCAAGTTCAACACCACGATCAATGCTGTCGCGGCAGTCAACCAGTCAAGCTCCCGGGGCGAGCCGATGAAGCAAAGAGCGTACATTATTTCTGACAGCAATGACGATACTCCGGACTTGAGACTCATCAGAAGAAACGCTATTATATTTTTCAAGAGCGACGAGTTCACAATGTTATCAGTGCACTTAAAGGTGCAAGCTATTGTTTTGTCCATGCATATTGTGCATCACGTTTCCTGTATTGTACCTTGTTGTTGAACTTCCGTCGTCTCGCGTCTGAGCTAAGAAAGACTCGTTGCTTGTATGTTGTCTTACCGATTGAGTCAGAGCCGAACACTGTTCTTCATTATATTTAAACACGCTCATTTTATTCGTAAAATATTAAACATACAATTGACAATTTCGTAAAACATAATAATTGTTAATTTTGAAAATTTCATACAAACTTTGCAAAGAAGAATTATTTGAATGATGTTCGAATATTGACAAAAATAACCCGTTCTCGCCAGCCGCGGCTGAGTGTCGCGACGTCCCGCTTGTACGTCCAATAATTTTATGAATGAATTTTCACTAAAATTGATGTTATAGTAAGTACCAAATAAATACCTTGCATTAAAAATCCATAGTCTTTCCTATTTCCGCTTGATTCGCACAGAAAAAGCCCTACAAGAGACGCTAATTATCCATAGGAGCAGCCCTGACATGTTGAGCTGACCGCAGTCTAGTCAGCTGTGACCCAGCCACGACCGAATAACACAAGCGTATGAATTCTTGTAAAATACTCCCTCTCGTTTTTTCCCAGTAATTATCATTCCTGGAAGGTTTATTCACGGAAAACTGGGTCTATGCATGTGATAAATGTATAATCCCCCCCGTATTCCTCACTCGTGATTCCCCGTGTAGCGGCCGTATCCCCCCTCGCCTACGGCTCGGAGGGATACGGCCGCTACACGGGGAATCACTCGTCCGCGACGCAGCCACACTCGTTCGGAATACGGGGGGATTATATATAAGTGTAATTATGAAGGGAAATAATTGACAAGGACATGAGCTTGGCAGTCAGTAGGGAATAGCCTGTAATGTTTTAATGAAGGTAACTGGAAAGTCTTGCAGGCCTTAAAGGAGAATAATAAACAAAGTAGAAAAGCTAACGTACAAAGTAGAGAAGTCTCGCAAATACAGAACTGTGCATTTTTATGTGACATGCAGAAGACATGACCTTGTTATGCTTAAACCAAAAGATGCATAGGTCTAACTTGGTTGTTGAAGTAATAATAAAAAAAACAACATAATACACCCGCATTCTTCACTAAGGGAGGGCAGGATGGGGAAGAAACGGAGACAGCTGCCCACGACTTCAGGCCTCACATTTAAGTATGGCACAAATAACATGACCAGTAGAGGGCGGCGTCTCCCACACTATCAGTGTAGATAATTATGCAACACTCCAGTACTGGCCTTTCGCAATGTTGCCTAAATTGTACAGCAGGATATACTAAAGTAATTATGAATCCCCTCCCGGGCCTTCATGGACGAAAGCAAACACTGCACAACATAATGTACGAGGCGAAGGCAAGTAGACTATGAATTGCAAAGTTTGCTAGGGTCCATGGGCCGGGAGGGGAAACATCATTGCTATTATTTCATAGTTTTGGCAATGCCAGTGAATTTGTAGATGTAGAAATCGAATTTATAAACAAAACATTAACTGATATTGAAGCCTGTGAACATCATCCGGCGTGATCGCCCTGAATGTGTATACATTATACATTTACACACACTTCAAACTACACTGTACACGCACGTCTAGCACGAAAATATGAGCAGTACACTCATGGTTTGATTGGGAAATACAAAAACTATGTATTTTGGAAGGAAACGAAAAGTAATTATATCTCTGCCGTCCATATCGAACTGAATCGTCACCTTCCAATATCATGTCATTCAAAAAGCTAAAACACGTTATATGCCAGTCATCAGGAAAACTGAGTGTCCATGCATCGACACCAATGCCTTGTGCAGCGAGCTGTCAGGTATCAGCTGATCAGCATTGTGTCGCTGGTAGTAACAGTACAACATGCAGTTACTAACAATATCAACAGAGTTCCACACTTTCATTTAAATGTTTAAATTTCATTAATAATCGCGTCTGTAAATTTAACTTCCGATGGCTTCTTGACGATAGCTATCGTATTTTGGCGACCGGGGGAACGATGTAAGCAGGTGTTTGGAATGTACATTTGGCAAACATACTGGCGAGGCTTTGTCGGGAAATAGTCGAAACCGATCATGAAAGTTGTTGCCGATTTACCGATGCATCAGAAAAATAGGTAGCCCGGCAAGACATTTGATCAACGGAGATCCCACGGTCGTTATGATTGTTGGTTGTAGTTGCACTTAGACCGATATTTTTATTAGCTCCGGAATCCTTTCTGTAGATGCTATCTGACAATGTTAATGACATCAACTGTCGTTGTTGGTCTGTTGATGGCTGGTTTGAGTAGCTTTTAACGATTGCTTAGTTTACATGGTCACTTTTGTGACATACATAATATGCCGTGTGTCAAACCTAGCATCATCTAGGAGTTAACAAGCGTACTGAGTTCTGCTCCACTTACTTTATACTGCACCGTTGACACTGCTGAGCTAGCTTGCAATGACGGACACAAACATCTGACAGAGGAGACGACAGGTGCATTCGGGAGGACTCACCAATTTTGATAAATCGTAAAGAAATGCATTTTTATCGATATTTTGCACCGTTATCAATATTTCGTTGTATGTTTTACATGGTTTACACCATAATTTCTCTCCCTTTCAAACGCTTACTTCTTTATTCGTTTACAGACAAAAACTTTGCATTGTTATGCTTGCTGTGGGGGCTCAATGCTGGATAATCGGATACATAATCAGTAATAATCAGGATGTATGACGTCATAAAATTCAAAGCTATTATATAATAACAATACAAAGGCTTTATATCCTGGTGATTTGTCTGGACTCATAGTGCTTTCTTATTGTGATGTGACATGCACACGTGAAAAGCAAATAAGCTTATTCTGTTAAATTTAAAATCGATAGGATCAGTGACAATTCGCGGCCAAAAGATTTCGTAGGAATAGGTACATATCGACATATCAGTATTTCAACAATAGCCTTATTTCTTACTTGATTTTAAAACTTTACTAAACGAAATGGATTTCAACATTAGGTGGGGTGAGGCCTTCAAAATTCTCTTCTGGTTGTAAATGTTTTCGCCCAAGGAGTTTCGATTTGTCAAGGTTAATTAAAAGTAAAAAGAGCGTAGACAGCAGCTGTCAGATGTTTGTGTCCGTCATTGCAAGCTAGCGATTGTTCTCTCGCCAGGTGATTACCGTTGAGGGCCCTTGCTCAGAACTAAATTTATACCTTATTGATTGACGTGTAAATGTGACATCGCTTAGATCGCTGATAAGTAATATTTAGAGAGCGACTGCTCGGATCCCCTCAGGTTTAAATAAATACAGTGTAACCCCTGCTTTGGCTTTCTCACTGAAACGTTTTCGGTGGCCCATGGGCATCGCCACCCCTTATCCGAGTCTGACTTTAAAAAACGTGAGAACAGTTCCCTACGCCCCATGGCCAGCGATTGTTTAGGAAGGAGTCGGGGTTGGACCTAAGTTCGAGCTGGGACGTCGTAAAATCGCCCCGATGTGGAGAGTTTTGGGCATATTTCGTTGTAACTTATTGCCTTTGTTCTGAGGTCGTTGGTTTTACCATGACAAATATGTCCTACTAGTACGCGGCCGAACGTGGTAATAATTGGTCCAAAGAAAATGTAGCGCTTTTGTTTGCTGTACGGGCGAGAAGAGAGCATCCAGAAATTGATGAACGTCGCTTCCAGAGAAGATGCAGTTATGAATAGTAGCAGAGAACATACAGCAGTCAAGCCCTGGGGGTACTCCCATAGAAAAGGAGTACGGACATGCCCCCGAATGGTCAATTTTCACAAAAAAACCTAAACATGCATTGATTTTTCATCGTCAAAACCTTAAACAGATAACAAAGAAAAGGTCCCGTTCATTAGGATAACCTTCACATGCAGCAAAATAAAGATGATTATTTCAAGACATGTCAAGGAAAATCCGTAACAATGAGTAGTATTTTGGAATATCGTGGTAGATGTTTCCAAATCGGGCAGCACACCCATACGACAAGAGAAAGAGTACACCCCCAGGCAGTCAAAGGATTTAAGAGAAGCCGTGTCTCTGAGAAATAACAAGGAAGTCAATATTCGAAGGTATAATCGACCACAATAACAGAAGCGAACGAGGAAGGAAGACCATATCTTTCTCTGATGAATTTGTGAAATCCTGGGCGATCGACCGGCAATAAATCCATAAGCCAATTATGTTGTTGCCGTGATGCCTAACATAACTGTAGAGGGCGTTTAGGTCGGTGTCATTTTCAAAACAAAGTGTGTGGACGCACATGGTTTCCTCGGCTAATGCCCTGTATTTCACAGACCTTGCAACGCCCAAGAAACTCACATTGAGAACAAGAGTGCAGACACGCTCCTGTACTCGAATTCCGTACACTGTGCATGTCCACATAAGTACTTAACTACTTAACTTTAATTCATGATTGACTATCATTTAAGATTATTTAAATATATTTCTTACAAAGAAATTTTGTTTCGCACATTGCAAGTTTTGGAATTGTGAAATAGCACAGCTTGTCAGTTCTAACTGCAATAACTTTACATCAGTACACCATTTTTTCAGTTTCTTTTTGTCTCCGTATTATAGTTTTCTCATTGTTCTCAAGCTAATGGCGAACAAGTGTAACACCTTATGATCTAAATCGGGATTTTCTGATGTCATCGTTTCTAGATATGTTAAGGCAAAAAAAGTTATTTTTTAAAAGATCATTTAAGCGCTTACTGCTGTGATTGTTAATACTTTGGCATACGTGCTTTAGGAACTGAAGTGGTATTTAAAAATGCATCATAAATTTTTATTGACGAGGCGAATTGACCTCGGATATCTCAGGTTACTGCTATAGTTGCAGAACCACGAATGAGTTACTCAATATATTGAATGAAAATATTTCAATTTCTCTTTCACAGTTGCGATGACCAAAGGTAACGAATTCTTGTCATTCTAGCAATTCCGTAGTGGACTCCGAAATTAGTGCTCTATTTATGTGTGGCAGCCGTCTCGAGAAGGGAAAAGCTACTTTTGGATTATAGGCTATCAAATTTAGTTATTGAATCTGTGGGAGGATTGAACGATTGGTTGATGTCATTTACTTCTTCCTGTACATTGAATTTGTTATGCGGTACCTGTCACAAACATTGCGTCATACCTTTCCTTCTATTACAGTACCAACTGCATAATCGACTTCTCGATAGCTGTACATACTGTGCTTAGAGTTTGTAGCTACTGCATCGGGACTTGTTCATTCGAAAGTTGCGATAGCAAGCTTTATCGGTGAGGGCGCCTTGCAACAAGAAGAATAAACTTTTGGAAATTGAAAGATACTTACGTTATGCTCAAAGAACGTATGAGCTTAGTGTGAATTACGTGTCGTGGATTATACTTTGTATATGATGAATAAATAAAGCTTCCGTATATGCGTTTTCAACAGAAACATTTTTCTTGACCTTTGGTTGATGAAGTTTTTAGCTGACTGAAATTGTCCTTTTTCGGAAGATTAATGTGAATAAACGTGAATTCATATTTCGACGGTTTCATTTATATGTACTTTGTTGCCAAGGACAAGATAAACGTTCTATGGAAGATATTTATTATGATTCTAGGACGACGAAAATACATATGACAATAAAGATTATTCTACGTCGAATGCATGAACTGAAAGAAGGAAACACTTTAACATTAGCAAACATCTATATAAGGGCATGATGCATCAATCTAATTTGTTTTGCAAATGAAATAGAAAGTGGTATCAGTAAATGTAACAAACTATTACCTGAGCTTTGATAACAGTAAGTATGTAGTTAGTTTGATTCTTAAGCTGAGTATATGGAAAATGTACTGAAATCTGTCAGGTCTCAAATACGCAACTAAGTGTCTTCCCTTTAAGATTATTTTTTAGAAATCGAAATGTGAGTGAATTCGAAAAACTAAAGCGAATAGTTTGTTGAATTCATGGATTTGAGATGAAATGCTTCAAGTGTTATTCTGTGCAATAATCGGAATATTCTATTTTCAACATAAATATTAAACATAAATATATTTTTTGCCTTCCATGACCAGGGACAGATAAAAAATATACTTTCTGAATCTATTTAACGAATTCCGCTGACGTCTGAAAACGTAAAGCAGTCGTTTGCCTCTAGATGATTAAACTGAAATAGTGACAGGCAATTGATGTGAATATACATAAATTAGGTTACTGAAAGGCCATAACAATTCTTTGATAAACCAACTCAATTTTATACCACTGGTCGCAGAAACCTTGTAATTTAGACACTACAAATTACATGTTTCCTATTTCTTTAGTTTCGGCAATGCTACGTTCATCCCGTTTTAGACGTTTCTGGGGAAATAATTGTTCATTTGTCACACTAAATAATGCGGTGAAAATGTCATTCACTCCACAAGCTTCAAAATGAGTTCAAAAAAGCAGACGACCACATCATCAGTGTTGTAAATGTCCAGCAAACTGCTCATTGACGTATTCCTACCTTTAAAAATTGAAAGTCATGCACTTCACAACTTCACCTTTTCAAAGTGTCTGACATTCGCTGAAATGCGATGTGAAGTATTATAATGTTCCACTTATTGCGTACGTTACTTATTGCGTTGACAAGCCTTACTGCTTAAACTTAAATTTGAAGTTCTAAATTTTACAATGTCAAAAATTAAACATTTCTAAGTTGTATTATCAAACTTGAATCTTTTTCATATTTCAATACTTCTCTGTTTGAGCTTCAAAGTTTAACGTCATTTTTTGACATTGA
This sequence comes from Ptychodera flava, assembly GCF_041260155.1. Taxonomy (NCBI): domain Eukaryota; kingdom Metazoa; phylum Hemichordata; class Enteropneusta; family Ptychoderidae; genus Ptychodera; species Ptychodera flava. The sequence goes on from NW_027248409.1 coordinate 376,845, forward strand.
AACTGAGCTTAGACGTCACTGCTTCGATTCGTATTCAGTGTCGGATGTGTTGCAAAGCCTGGACTACCTCATTTACTGGTGACAGATCAAAGCCTCGAGTCTTGGATTTGACAAGGTGAAATCACCTTCTACTTCGTTCTGAGATTCCCTTCTATCTGTGCTGATAAAAGACTTTCATCCCTTTGCAAAGAAGTATCTTTGTTAAACTAATCACAAATTATTGAATTCCTGCAAGATGGCACGAAGAAGATATCCTGAGAATGCACAAGTCCCGATGCATGTATAATGCAGCGTACAATTCAGAATACAGGGAGACGGGTAGATGAGCAGTTACCAACAATTGGGATGAACTAAAGGACAATCCGATTTTTCATCCTCATATTATGACGGCGAATCTTAAGACGCCCCATTACTATATCCTGCAGAGATTGGACACACGTGTGCACAGTTCAGTTAACTTCTTTTACGAATGGATCTCCAAACGAACTCAACGAACAATCACTGCGGTATTTTTATCATTAGCGTAGTGGAATGCCCAGTTTGCGTGGACACACTCGATTCTCGAAGAACAAAATCGATCTTTTCAATTACAACTGACTTATATCAGTAAATAGGACATCTTTACCGTTACTCTGATGCGTCCTATTCACAAGAAAACGTACGTTTGCAAGAGATGTGATGACAACGTATGAGGCTATATGCTGGCATAGTAAAACTGGATGAACACTGTGATTAAATAAACCTAAAAGAATATTCGCCTTGCAGCTGGCCGAATAATAATTACGTTCCTATTTTCCCTGCGAGTGAATAGCGAATAGATAATTCACAGTCAAGCAATAAGATAAAACCTCTATGCACCCTTGGTACTCAAAGCGTTGCGCGGCGCAGGATTTCCATTGTAAATATCTCGTCTTAGCCCCATTGTTTGGAGGATTTAGGACTGCAAAATCATAACTATTAATTAATTATCCGGCTAACAATGTTTCAGCAAAGAAATCATAGACTACTGGTATTCTGTCTGTAAAATTATGAACAATTTCTCTCCACTGCAAATATTTTCCAATGTGTCTCTTTGCTGCATTTTCAACACATTGCTATATTTTCAGATTAAGTACTAATTTCCTCGGCGATAAGATTTGCCGATCGATTGTGTTTGTAACAAATTTAATGTTTTTCTGAGTAGTGTCCATATTCGTTCTATTAAGATAATAGATCATTGCGGTGGTTCGTGCGGTGGTTCGGTTGTTGGTGACTTCGAAACAAATGCCAATCTTGATCACGCGCGTCCGTAAGCCAGGGTAAACGATCTTATTAACAGCCATAATATCAATAAAATAGATGCTAAGATGTGAATGGTTCCAAAAGTAATTTGTCGGAGAACAGATATCAAACACTTCTTCTTCAGTTATAGAGTAGGGGGAAGGTTACTGGGCGCCCGATTAACTGTCGTTTTGATGGGTAAGCCTAATTCACAAGCCACGATCCGCGTGCCGCGAGCCAAAGTTCACGATGCACGGATTAGCATGTTAAGCTAGAAATAGGTGCATCTTCACTCTAATGTAATTCATTGATTCATTTTCATGGATAAATCAACATTCGGGCTTCAACGCCGCCTTCTAAATGCATGAACTGGTGAAGCAAATGTGTGTTTACGAATTCTACATCAAGGGGCATATGCAGAAAGGGACTCGAGAGAAATTATAGGGAGGGAGGGCCAGTATTTTTTTTCAAAATCACATTGCCCGTAAAATTGTAACATTAAAAATTGATCAATCAAAATTCTGTACATTAGTTTTGTAGACCATATGATAAGGTTGCTATATTTCAAATATCTAGGTCTTAAGCTGCGAATATTAAGAAGATTTTACAATATTATTTTTGAGAATTTATGACCTTTGACCTGCCCTATCCCCCTCTGCAACTAAGTTGAGGCTTATCCTACGTAAGAGTCAAAGACGGCTGGTGTCTATCAAACTGTGACTGGTATGGGACACCGACCTTCGACCCTCAAATCATCCTGTACCTCACTAATTATGCACATCTATAAATTATAGGCTAGCTAACAGAGGTGGAGGTCTGAAGTTTAGTGGACGGAGATGATTATGTTAACTAAGATTTCTGCTAAAATATCAAGCGACCAGGATGACATTTGACCCAGCCAATATTGCTAAAAGTCAGATTTTTAGTGGACAGCCATCATGGGACGAAAGTGTACAGCAAAAATATCAAGTAACCAGGATGACCTTTGACCTGAATTTAACTTATTTGCCAGTATATTAGTGTAACAGCCTTCATATTTGGTGGGATGAGGCGTCACATTATGAATTAGTTAATATTTGTCAAATAAAATATTATTGATGTTGACTATAGCACGTACAGGGACGGCATAACAATTGGGGAGAGTCACTTTTTTCAGCATCATTTAGAAAAATTCGACCTTCCTCCCTATATTTTTTTTCCAGTCCCTTACCGGCCAGCACATGTTGAATTGCGTGAACACACATATCGCAGGTCATCACTTTATGCACATACAAGGTGTCTATTAAATGTGATTTAATAGTGAAGATGAATCGATAAAGTGAATTAGAGTGAAAATGCACCTATTCTAGCTAACATGCTAATCCGTGCATCGTGAACTTTGGCTCGCGGCACGCGGATCGTGGCTCGTGGCACGCGGCACGTGAATTAGGCTTACCCCGTTTTGATGGTGAGAGAACGCAAGACAAGGCCTTTGACTCTAAAACCAGGTATGTGAGTGGTCAGAAATTGATAGTCTGCGTCCCCAATCTGCGCTAGCGCATTTCAATCTCCAATGTCGAACTGCACTCCTGTTCTGCAATATCAATCTGCGCCCGTATTCTGCGCTCTCGATCCATGAATGTTTTAATTTAGATTTTTTAACAGCGACATTTACGAAACTACCGCGATATAGCTGCCGGCCAGACCGTAGGATAAGGGTGAGTGTGGAAATATATTTGTATTGCATGTATATTAACTGCGTGGCATGGCTGTGTGAACCGGTTATATTTATGGGCTTCCCACCATCATACCAACACTTCTACTCCGTTTGATCGTATTTTCATTACATGTTGGAGAAACCACTATTTATTAACCCATAATACTAGAAACCTATTCAGTGTGTTCGTAATATATTTTTAAAAAATGAACGAATTCTGGAAGACTGGTTATTGAGTAACGTACTATCGAATGCAGTTCGTAATCAAACGCGACACACAGTTATATACAGTTATACTCATGGATTCTAGAGAAATGGTCGATGAAATAAACTTTCGAAGAATTTTCTTTCTCATATTGAGGTCGAAAAATGAACAAGTCAGCCTACAATTATTATAACCTTGTGGCGCGCCGGCCAGTGACTAGTCGACACGATTGGGCCGAACAAAAATATAGTGCTTTTCCGATAACCCGATATAACGCTACCCTATTTTTACCTGCCGACCCTGAACACTTTAGAGCTACGTAAACACGCAGGTAAAAAAAAAAAGGAAAATCCCTTAAAATCACGAGTTCGTTACTTGGCATTTGATTTTTGCTTGAATGAGGATGTCTTTTATATTTTCCCCTTTTATATGTATGATACATTTTTTCTGGAAATGTTGAACCCATTGCTTGACCGCCCTGAACCCCTGAGAAATGCATATTTAAAAATAAAAATATTTTGGAAAAAAATTCTGCCCACCCTATAGCTACCTACCCTATTTTTGAAAACCATAATATCGGAACAGCACAATTTATTTTCAAGCCCTTGCTATCTGGCTGTGTAGAGATGAGGAGTGAAGCAAGGCACTTGCTCTCATATCCTCAAAAGTATTATCTGAAGTTGATCTCTTTGTGAAAGGAATTTTCACATCTGTTTACAGGTGGTTGCAGGGAACTTTTCGGTATATTTTAATTATCAGACAATTAAAGCCCTAAAAGCCACAAGCGTGTTTCAATTTACCTTGGATATTCTTTGAATTATATTCACTACATGATGTGTACCCCTTGAAAAACTGTAGTACACAGTTGTTCGTGTCGGAATGAGCGAATGAATTGAACAGTTTTACATCGTCTTTTATCTCCCGGCATTTTAGAAAAAAGCTTAAAACTACAAAAACAAGGACGTCGAGTGAATGACATCCTGTTTGTCTCTCGGAAGATTCTGATATGTAGATGCACCAAAGAGAGTATTATTCTACTCGTTCATGTTGTGGCCTTTTTATGAGAGCAACATATCTAGTTCAAACTTGTACACACAGTCCAAATCAGTGCTTACTAACATTTGTGTACACATCCTTCAGTAAGTACATTTACATCAACATGGTTTGAAAGGAAACTCGTGAAAATACTGCACTAAGTCGTAAATCACAAGGCTTTAAGGGCGGTTACTATGTAAACTTGGTGGGAGATCGAGTTCCGACATTCAAATCAAAAGTCCATACACTTTGATCAAAACTAATGCAGTGCTAGTGCAACACGGTCTCGTCCCGTTTATCAAGGTGCTTGCAAACAATAACATTTTGTCACTCCATTTATTTAAAGGGAAGTTACAGGACCGTGGACGCACAATAGGGGGATTACTGATGACGTAGCCTGTTCCATACACTGGGCGGGATCATCGCTTTCACGGTATAATAAATTTGAATAATCATGTTTTCGTGACATAATGCAAAGAGAGGTCAAACGGTCGTAAGCTTGCATGGAACACATTTCGAAACATATGCGTTCTTGACAAAAAACGGAGAATTTTTTCAATTTATTTTCATCTCAGTCGCTATATATTCATAGATATCATATGCAAGATTCAATGACAATGATTTACTTAAACATGGCAAAATTATGGGACGCTGAGACCAAACACGGCATGTCCGTGGCTTTTTACATGTTAACGGGGTTCAAACGTAATTACAACCATCGGCGCCACCCTGCACAATGACCTGAAGTCGGACATTTAAACTTTTGGGGTACACGGATTAGTTGAAGTTTGGATAACCTGTCCGGGATTAACGATCATGATATTAAATAAGTTTAACTGAACAGGCGCCTGTCATAATTTTGATGTTAATAAGCTGTATGTTGTAAGATATCTATGAAACATCGCGTGTACGTAAACAGTGCTACCTGTAATTTGCTAACCGTTATGTCACTAGCTATCCGAATATATTCCTAGTGATAAATTGGGCACACGATTAAAGTAGAAAAGTGTTTTGTTTTGTTTTGTTTTGTTTTTTAATTTTTATTTACTTTGAAGAAAAAAAGCGCACAAAACGACAACAAAACAATACATAACACAGAAAACACAGGTGTACGAGGTAAAGAAGCTTACATTACTAGGGGCACAAACATACCCCATTTCGTATTAAATTTCGTTTCACTTAAAACTTTCTGTTCAATGGCCATTATTTCTTTTACTTTTTAGTGAAGGATATTAAACATGGTGTAATTTTTGTATATCTGCGTGCATACAATAGATATTTCCCAATAAGTATGATATGATTCAGTACATTAGAATCACTTGGAGAACCTAATATAATGGTCTTACATGAAATGACACACTTACATAGACCTTCAAAAAATCTTCTATAGCTTTCCACAACTTTTGTGCAATTTCACAATAATAAAATAGATGCCTTACAGTTTCAATCTGGCTACAATGTTCACATGTATTATCAGTTCTTATTTTATTTTTGAAAAGGAAGAGATTTTTTGCTATGATACGATGAAGAACCTTAAACTGGAAAGTAGAAAAGTGTTTGCGCAGTCATTGGCAGGTACGGCACTTGACATCGGAATGGAAGGTCACATTTTCAGCAATATAGTTATCAGACAATAAGCAACTTGACGTTAAAAATTATTGCATTTTATGTTTTTAAACCATCGTCGACGTGACAAGTTTAGGTTCAATCAGTTTCCCCTAGCCCCTAGTGCCCTGCACCCTCAGGGTAGTGCGGGTAAAACTGCTTGCTGCGCCACGACCACGAAACGCTCCGTGTGAAGGTGAGATTTGACAACTCCACGAGTGGAATCTACTTTTTTACTTTGGTAGATTTAAAGACGATTATGTTTTACGACCTTTCATACCGACACGACGGATCGAAAAAAATGTGCGCCACGGGCATTGTTGAACTGATACAGCATTGAAATCCTGGCTGAACTCCTTTTCGTTGTTAATTATAGGAATATCTTGTATAAAATTTGCAAACTATAAAACAAAAGGGACACTACTGTAAAACTAGGTTCAATATGATATTTATATTCATATTAACTGGGGCCTTTGAAAACAGTTTTCTGGTGATGTTTGACGATACAATAGTGATCGGTGTCACTTCCGCCTTTGCTCACTACATGAAAAAATAGCGTCAATGACACTGTAGCTCCCATCCTGGACTATTTAGTGTTTGTTCTCTGGTCAGATATTTGAACATGTGTGAAAGGGATAAAGTGCATGAAGTGAAAATACTTAAGGTAGCTTTCCTCCTTTGTTTTGGTATTTTGAGTCAAAAACACGATTTTTTTTATCCCTGAAAAGTATTCCTATAATATTGATCTTCCTGTGTGTAGAATATCTTGGTCGTGAAGTTCCTGTCTTTGGCTGAAATGTTGGAGTAAAAATGTACGAGAGGCACAGGTGTACATTTTGGCGTTTGAGACTACCGTTAAGTCTTGATTGACAAGGGATTACACTAAGCAAGCAGCGTCACAGAATTCGCATGCACTTAAACAACATCCGCTGTGAAAATCCCATAAACACCTACCATTCACTGCGTGGGTCAAGACCATAGTGTGTACCTGGCAATAAGGCGTCGAAAGGTGGGTCTTACCGTTTTTTCTCGTAGGGATGGCCGCTCCAAAAGATCACAATTTATCGACATAATCGGACAAGGTCAGACTTATGACATTGTTGACGGTACAATTTCAGATTACACAAATGGCCTACACACTAAATTTTTATCTGGGACATTTTTTGTGCTTTTGTAAAAGCACCAGGAGTGGTGGATAACTTTCGTAATGTTGAGGTAGTATGCACCTCGAAAGTGAAAGACTTAAACTTTTCCTCTAACATTCCTCAAGGAAGCTTTCAATCATTCTCTTTCAGAATCAAGAATAAAAAAGGGGGTCACCGTGCAAATTTTGGTACTAGAGAAGCAAATTACCCAAGATTTACCGATATTAGAAATTCAAAATGGCCGGCATCCCTGTGTTAACCCTATGGAGAAAAATAAAAATTTTCGAATTTCGAAAAACTAAGCCGGTGAAAAGTTTTCTTTCACCAAGAGCTTCACATGTAGTATATCAGAAGAGAATTGTAAAAGTTTGAGAGTCCGAATATCTGTCCCCGAGGTGCGTTCTACCTTAAACATCTTTGAAGAGGCTGTCCCGTATACATAAATGGTACGTCCCACAGGCGCCTTAGTGACAGCGGGAACACTTGAATACCGCAACAGACACCCTTCAAATCTTCAACATTTAAGCAACATTCAGCCTCTTTCGGCCGCAGTTTCGGCTTCTTTTTGCCCAAGACATTTCGACACCCCCATTACGATTTATTTTTTCCCTTCAAACTTATTAGTAACTGACAGACCAGTCATATTCATGAGCGTGACCTTTGCGTTCTGACCAGTATGACTTTTACAGTGCCATTTAGGCACCGCTTTTCAAACTTTGACAGTGTCGGCGGCTATTGCTATTGAAAATGATATGAAACTCTTTTCTCACGGTTTTTCACCATGTTCTCACAACCTTTAAAGCATGTGAATTCTGACACTATACTTCTCAGTGTTTTGATTTGTAACATTTGGCAAGAGTTCCCCAACCAGGCAGTGCCGAAATGTCTTTGGTCGCGTTGCCTAAACGTCTTGGGGTCAGAAATTGTGCGGCCGAAACGACTTTGCGCCGAAAGGTCTAGAAACCCGACATTGTCCGTTCGATGCGAATACTAAGTGAGTTGAACAATTTATGGATAAAAATGAAATATCAGAAACCGCGGCACTGGAACTACTTCGGATTAGAAAATACAAGGTGGAAACAAATTGAATGGGCTTCAAGACAGCGACAGCAAATTTTCCCAAGGCAAAATACGTAGCGATGCAGAAATCACACCCACAAAACAATAGCTGCTTTGGTTTGTAGACGTTTTGGCACAATGGCAGTGAACTGATAATGTGTAAGTCGTTTCAATCTTGCGGTCTCGTTTTTCCTTGTCCCATTTCGTTTCCGCACCGCGCTATTACCCAATAATCGTACAATGCAACCACCCTACCACTAAATGAGAAACTGACCTTGACAAGGTAAAAACATATGTCGACTAACAATGTTCATCATACACCGAACGAATGTCAATCAAATAATTTTATGGGGATGGACATGACAACATTGTTATCAGTTATCATGGCAGTAGCCAAAATGCTGCAGGACCGAAGACACATTTCAATATGAATTTGACCGTCACAACGTAAATAATAACGTAAGGGACTGGACACAAATTACAGGGGGGGCGGTGTTTTTGGGGGTGGGTCGCCATTTTTCGCGCAAGCATTTTTGAAGGGTCATAAAATTTTGTGTATGCCTATGGGGGAGGGTCACCTTTTTTATGCATCAAAGCTGAACTTGCATGTGCACGTATTGAAGAATATGGAATACTGAAAAAAGAAAAAATACCTCCTGGCACTTTCATTTTCTGCCATTTCCATTTTCGGCGCGCCCTTCGGGCGCAATTTTAAGGGTATAATAAACAATATATTGATGATCCAAGCAGCCACATTGATTTAAGTTGTCATGATTTCTACTTATCCAACTCCTCTATTGTGCATAACTGTCCCCTATTATGACTCTTTCAATAACAATTTGGGAGATCACTTATTTGATATCATTCTCCCATTGGCAATACATTAGGTATAGGTCGGTGTCAAATGTTCATGTCGCCGTATGTACATTTTTTTATTTTTTGAGGACATTGACAGAATACAAACTATTCAGAATAGTGCAAAATGTCATCAATAACAACTGGAAGCTTCAGGTCAAACAACTTTTGAATAACAATTTAGGATCAGATAACCTATGAGTTATTTGTAGTGTCCTCATAGCCTACAATGTATAGTGAATCAACATTTCAATGAAATTCCAAAATCAAATTTCTTGCACAACCATGAACTTAAAACCACTCTAATCATTAACATTAATACTAATAATTAAGTGTACATAAATGCACAGATTTACTTAGTTTTGTATTGGAAAAAATAGTCATAGTTTTGTCACAGACTGCTATATATAGTGAATCGACATTTCAGTTAAATTCCAAAATCAAATTTATTGCACAGCCATGGACTTGAAACCACTCTGGTCTAATCATTAACATTAATACTAATAATTAGGTGTACATAAATGCACAGATTTACTTAGTTTTGTATTGGAAAAAAATATTCATAGTTTTGTCATAGAATGCTATGCATAGTGAATCGACATTTCAATGAAATTCCAAAATCAAATTTCTTGCACAACCATGGACTTGAAACCACTCTAGTCTAATCATTAACATTAATACTAATACTTAGGTGTACATAAATGCACAGATTTACTTAGTTTTGTATTGGAAAAAAATATTCATAGTTTTGTCATAGACTGCCATGTATAGTGAATCAACATTTCAATGATCTGCCAAAATGAAATTTCTTGCACAACCATAGACTTGAAACCATTCTAGTCTAATCATGAACATTAATACTAATAATTAGGTGTACATAAATGCACAATTTTACCTAGTTTTGTATTGGAAAAAATGTATTCATAGTTTTGTCATAGATTGCCATGTATAGTGAATCAACATTTCAGTGATATGCCAAAATGAAATTTCTTGCACAACCATGGACTTGAAACCACTCTAGTCTAATCATGAACATTTATACCAATAATCGAGTGTACATAAATAGACAGATTTGCCAAGTTTTGTATTTTAAAACAAGTATTCTTACTTTTGTCATAGACTACAATGTATGATGGATAAACTTTTTATGCGAAATTCCAAAAACAAAGTTCTTGTACACAGATGCATGTGTTACCACCCTCTTCTAATCAAGTACAATTATGTCAATTATTCAGGGTCCATATATGCAGAAAAAGTGCATTTTATTAATCGTGAAAGAATATTTTTACAGTTTGTCATAGACTCCCATGTATAGTGAATTAACATTATCGATGAAATCTAAAAATTACATTGTTTATGTACGCATGCACTTTTTACCTGCATCTTCAAGCAAAGTACATTTACATGCATTATCACACACATATGATTTGACATTTTTTGGACAAAGCGTTATATCAGCCACATTTTGCCTTCCTTTTGGGAGGGGGATTTCAAAAGTATAGCAAGTCAGAATGGGGGTCTTGAACATATTGCGGGTTTATTGGGGGGCATTGAGTAATAGGGGAGGGTCATTTATTTTCATGCACGGATAAGGGGGCGGGTCACTAATTCTTGTGCATGAACTTTTGAAGGGTCACTATTTTTGACGCAGCGGTGTTTCGAAAAACACCACCCCCCCTGTAATCTGTGTCCAGTCCCTAATCGCCCTGAGTTTTCATCAACATGTCATCATCGGTCGGTAAACCATGAGACGCTTACGGGCTAACTACTTGAATACAGCGCAAAACACCATCCTAATCCTGAGATTTACATGTAATGAAGACGGGTCTGATATCATATTCGCCTGGAATCGATGGTACTCATGTTGGATACGAACAACAGCAGAGAGTTATCTATCTGTGATGTATGACGCTGACGAGCAGTCTATCGCATGCAACTTGCGCTTGATGAAATGACGTACTTTTCTCTATGTTCATGTTTTCTCAACTTCTCTCCTTTGACTTTTATGCCGCCGACAGGCGATTGGTTCATTTTAGCATAAATGACTCCAGAAACGGTCTTCACCCACAGAATTGCTGTACAGAGTGAGGACGAATTGTCTCAGAAATGCTCGTAGTTTGATTAGTGTTAATCGGTTTTCAAGGCCCGTGAAGATCTAAAAAATTGCTGCTCACTGAATCCTCAGTTACTCTAACCATCATGAATCTCAGCATGGAGCTGTTCTTATATATCTCCATGATCACAGACACCGCAAATGTACATCCACATACAAACGCGCAGATTTTTTGTTGTCAGCCAATATTGTTTTCCCTATATCACTCATCGGGCTCGCTTTCATTCCGCAGCCTTGAGTCCTTTCCGAGGTCGAATCGAATGCTGCAATAAACTTACACTGTAGTGTACGCTTGTCATGGAGGTAATTAGTCCAAGCGCTCGTGTAGACGGCATCGAGATGCCTTAGCAGTTCCGACAGTTAGGTCAAACAATTAATACTCTATTAAAACCCTACGACTAATCAGTCAACAGATTATGCATAATCCCTTCCCTGGCACTCCCCAAGTTTATTTACTCATCAGCTACTATGTATATTGCGCTCTAAAAGAGTACAACGCTCCTACATGCCAAATTCAGACCTCTAGCTCTATTGTCTTGCCCGAATTAGATGTGTGTATAATTAACCCCTTGACTACCAAGGCCAATGTGTTCCCATATACCAGGCCCCTTATGTAAATATTGATAAAATCTTGGGTGTGGTCATTGCATGAACACTGCTTAGAGTAAAAATTAAGTAAGTACCAATAAACCATATATTTTCTGAATCAGCATGAAATTTCCCACTTTTTCATACATAAGTTTTGTATTTCCAGGTCACGTGACTGATCACATGACACATCATGTGACCAGAGTTGGCAAAAAATATGAATATTTGAAGCATCAGGACTTTTTTTTGAATCCATAAATGACACAAATTTGAATACAGTTGCAATTTTGCATGACATTGTCTTTACATATATGTAATAATAACTACCCTTTACTTTATTTATAGATGTACCTATTTAATATTTTTCTCACAAAAGGCAGAGTAAATGAACCACAAACATCAGCATCTGACATGATTCTGTATTTGAAAATCAACACATTTTATATTTGTAAACACCTGCTTTATGTCTTCCTTGCAGAAACATGCATCTAAAATGGTTATGATTTATCAAAAAATAATTCACAATATTTAAAAGTACATTTTAGGGAACAACATATCACATGACCAAACACATGACCAGTCATGTGACCAGTCATAATGTTAATATGGCTGCTGTAAAATTTCACTGGCTTATAGTAAAAAATTGTATTTCCTCTAGTTTCATTCACGAATATTGCTGTGAATAGAACATATTACATATAAATTATTTGTTTTCAATAAAAACATTTCATTTCATTAAAAAAAACAAACCATGAACATCTTTGCGATCGTCCTTCTTCTGAAAACTGTAAACAATCAGCGCAACGCTTCTTCTGTGATCAGCCTGACCTTTCAGGGTCGAGGTCTTGGGTCACGACATTTGCTTCCGGATTTGGCCATACGCGGACGTACGGGGGCGCAATCACATTCAGGCCAGATCGTAATACATCAATCTTAGTCGCGCTGCGTGCCGATGCCGAAATTACGGGATTTTTAGCAACAAAAACGAAGCAAATACGCCTATTTAACTGTGCCGGATATTTCCGGCACTCTAGGTATATGGTAATTCAATATGGCGCCGGATATATCCGGCGCCATAGGTAGTCAAGGGGTTAAGTAAAGCATGTGTTGTCATAAGGTCTCCATCCTACTAAATAGAAAGGACATAGCACTTGTGGTTATTTATTGACATAAACATATATTTCAGGTAAAAGGTCATCGAGGTCACATTACATTTGTTCAAAACATTTCTCGCCTATAGTTATCATTATATACCAAAAATCAGACACCCGGCTCTATTGGCTTGCTCAGAATGAGATATGCGCATAATTAACGGGGTACAGTATGTGGTGTCATAAGGTGTCAAATTATACCAAATATGAAGGATGTAGCACTTGTGGTTACTGAGTTATGGGCAGATATGTATTTTTGAGGTCAAAGGTCACCGAGGTAAAGTGACAGTTTGTCACAAAAATTGTATTGCTAAGTTATCCCTATATACCAAAAATCAGACCTCTAGCTCTATGCCTTACTCAAAATTAGATATATGCATAATTAATGAGGTACAATATGTGGCGTCATAAGATGTCCCATCATACCATACAGGAAGGGTGAAGCCCTTGTGGTTACTGAGTTATTGACAAATATGTATATTGAGGTCAAAGGTCACCGAGGTCATGTGAAATTTTATAAAAATAATGTATTGCTAAGTTATCCCTATATACCAAAAATCAGACCTCTAGCTCTTTTGACTCTCTCAAAATTAGATATATGCATAATTAATGAGCTACGACATGTGGCGTCATAATGTCCCATCATACCATATATGAAGGGTGTAGCACTTGTGGTTACTGAGTTATGGACAAATATGTATATTTGAGGTCAAAGGTCATCGAGGTCACATGACATTTTGTCAAAATATCCGAGATATCTGCATGAACGGATTGACTCATGGATGGACGAACAGACGGACATGACCCAATCTATAAGCCCGCTTGATTTCATCCGTTGAGACAAAAAATTGTGCCACTGCATCCTTTTTGCAATATGAATACGATGAGAAACTAAATTTTTATTTTCGTGGCCTTATACATGGGAGTCTCTGGAGATCTACCTTATACATGGAGTCTATGGATGTGTAAACTTAAAATATGCAAATTTCACCACGATTTGCCCAAATTTGGGAAAGGTCACTCCTATGCACTTCCATACCAAGTTTCAAATCAGTCGGACTTGTGGTTTCAGAGAGGAAGATTTTTTGACCAAAAATGGGAGAAAATTACAAAAATTTCATGAAAAATAGCAAGTCCAAGATACTGACCAAAGATGTGCACAATCATTTCAGGTCAGCCCAAAGTACTTACATGCTAATTTTTCATGTAATTTCCTCTGTGGTTATTGAGTTTTTTCAATATTCACTGTTTTTACATTTTTTCATTTAATTTGCATATTTTTGGCAATGACAACTTCATTTGAACAAAATCTCATCTACAGCCCATCCTCCATGTACACACAAAATATCAAGATGAAATGTGCAGCGGTTTTGGAGTTTTTGATGTTGACGGACAGACATACAGACATACAGATATACAGACACACAGACATACAGACATACAGATATACAGACACACAGACATACAGACATACATACATACATACAGACAGTTCCCTAGCCTATAAGAATAGCTTCCATTGCCATATATAGATATGGCTATGGGAGCTAAAAATTCGGTACATCAGTATTTTTACGACAATATTCGTTTTATATTGGATAATTAGTATTTTAAATATAGGCACATAGCACGTTTGATCAACAAAATAAGTTACTAAAGTTTAATCAACATCAAACTATAAACCGTTCCACAAACGAGCACTAAGACATTTAGTTAGAGTACTTAGGTCTCAGCCATTTCCCTTGCGATTACAACTGTCCAATGTCAACCTATTCCCTACTCAAGTTGCAGCTTTTGTAATGTGAGATGACCTCAACAAGACAAACGATTAAGAGTCCATCTGTACACGCTTGTCAAAACATGTGTATATAAACATGAAAGTTATAACTTCAGACATTTTTACGCAGCATTGTTCATGAGGCGAGGGATTATCAGAACCTGCATGGTCGTCCATCCCTAGACTCTCTGCACAGCCCCTCTTTGCTATGCAGCGCTGTCCTCAACCATATGATAATGCGCCGTCAACGGTCTTTCTAGCAAGCGAGACCCACAGAGCTAGCCTGGCCATAGCGTAGTGATATTTTATACGTTTTAAATATCGTGCAAGAAAACCCACAGAGAGAGAATACTTAGGCACAAAAAGCGACGACAATGAAGGTATACGGTCAAACAGTGTCCCGTTCCGCATGCATTTGAACAAAGTGATAAAATATCATTATGGCTTATCTTATTTTCGATAGAGTGATGACCCATCGAATACAATACTTTCTTTGGCATGAAGCTTTGAGTTTATTTCAGCTGTGACAATACAACTTCACACTAATGATTTGAGCTATTGACAAGATCATGGTGTAAAGGCAAAAACATTACCATCAATATATCGGTCTGTCGAAGTCATGGGTTCATGGACGTAAAATTAAAACAAATATTGATTGTTAAACATCTCAGTTCACGAAATTCGCCACGCGTTGAAACAAACAACACAACAAACGCAAATGTTAAAAGGCTTTATAACCTCATCAAGAGCACATAAATTAACTCAATAAAATAAACATTTCAATTGACAAATAACTAATAAAATGTAAATAATGTCGACAAGAACTTATAATGCCAGAAGCAGTAATGGAAGATTGCGTCCGTTTTTAATGATTTGTTTTTGGTTTTATTCACGTTTCGACTTCTGTTGTAAGTGTACCGTATATGAAAATAACATAATAGTTGACCATAGAGGTCTTATTTGAATCTTGCTATTAATGGTGTTATCTTAGAGGTTTGTCTGTCGTGATCCTTATCAAACTTCATTATTTTATTTGCCGAGAGAGGATAAGCGAACTTTTGATCGGTTCCCTTCTCCAGGCCGTCCGCCACGCGTGCACAGGATTGACTGATACGGCTGAATTGAAGTTAATAAATTAATGGAATGGGAGAAATGGAAAGATTGCGTCCATTTTCAATGATTTATTTTGTTAGTTTTATATTTTCGAACTCTGCTGTAGGTGTAGCATATAGATAGACGAACTTGTAGAAATAACATAAATATTGACCACAGAAAGTCTTATCTGTATCGTGTTAATTGTGTTGTCAGCGGTTTGTCATAAAGTGATAAAAAACCTCATTATTGAATTCGCCAAGAGAGGGTAAGCGAACTTTTGATAGGTCGTCTCCGTCCACCACGAGTTTACGGGATCGACCGATACGGCGACATTGAAATTCATAAGTTAAATGTTGTTCGAAGTTAGTTTAAATTCTTGATCAGAACAGAAATCTCATGCAAAAAGCCTTGAATAGTTAAATATTTGGACAATATTGTACGCTATCCTTATGTCTGTCATCTTCGGTCTGAATCTCGGGGACAGCTAGGGGCACTTTAGCCGTCTCTGTGCATATTGCATGGAACGTTTTTTACATTCTCACCCACCGGTAATCATATACTGGCTAGTTTAAATACACCTATTTGCATTTCAGGTAGTGTTAACAATGATAAACGTTAGACCCAACCGTCGGGCCAGGACTTAGCAATAAATTGTTCATATCGTTCTTGTATAATAATCGCAATCATACCAATCCATAATCCAATAACACTAGGTCAAAATTTGTAAGACAATAGTTGTAAACATAGACACAAAACAGCACAGAACAGACGGTAAATAGATGGTACAAACAAAGTCAAATTCATGAAAGAAAGATATGTGGATCTCTGGCCAAAAGACCAAGAAGTGATGTCAGGTGTTTCGTGTTAACAATGACAATGTGCCCTTGAAACAGGAATGGGTTGAAATCTACGAGGGCTGAAGGAGCGTGATGCACATTTCATTCTTTGTCAGCATCTGTCTAACAGCTGCTATGAAGTGAGAGAGGAAGGCATGAAGGCTCTGCGTTCATTATGAAGACAACAAAAACGATGAACTACCATACTAAATCAAGTACAGCATGAAACGATTAGTATTTGCCATGACCTTTAGCAAATCTCTTTGCAGTTGTCAATGTGTTGGGATATCGTTGTATTTGATCCAAGCAGTATTTTTGTAATCACTTGCCCTGCAAATCTAACTCGACATTCAGGCCATGAAAGATATTTTGTGGTTCTGTTGAAGCGACAGCATGTGAGCAAAATAAAATGTAAAAATGAAGCATAATTTGAAGAGAGATGTATGACGCGAGATAATTGAATTAATGAGGTCCCATATCAACTTTCAGCTGCCCTCACAACACCTATAACGTTAACAAAATACAACATCAAATTATAATGTTACTATTGTGTCTAAATTCTTCATTCGATTTCTTTTGTTGTATACGTTAGGAATAATTAACCATTAAACATATTATAAATGTTCCTTTGTAAACAGACGATTAGATATGTTTACACAAAGCATTGGCCAATTTAAAGACGCCCATTGGTTATAAATACGGGATTACATGAAATGACGCTGATTATGCAAAGAGACGCCTTATGAGTAGCTTGAAAAAAGAGCTCCAGCAATTGGGTTTTTTGCGTGTTTTGAATGAAACACTATAAAACAGGAATGCTCTACAGCACGGTAAATACCGTATCAATGAATAATGACTACATATTTTTCAAACCGATAAGTTTTTGCCACAATTTTAGTGAGTAATTATGCGTGGCCAGTGAGAATGTCGACCCAGAGGACGACGATGGGGATTTGAATATCACTGCCAATCAAACCTTGTGCAAAGTAAGACACGAGTCAGCTTGATGTGTACCTAATGTCGAGTAGCATTCGCCTTATCTGCTAACGGTGACTAAAAATAAATAAAATATGTGCCAAGATTTCCATTGTCCAAAGACGCGCATTAGTTTCTTCTTTTGGTTCTCAAACTTCTGTACCTACCCGCCACATTTCTGGGGAGGAAAAGGTGATCAGACTGGGTCGTTTGGTTTGGTTTTATGGCTTCTACCCTACACCAAAAGATGGCAAACGTGTACGGTACGCCGGGCAAATTTGGGTATAACGCTCTGACGAGAAAATTCACGCAAAATGGCTAACATTGTTCTGCTTGTGACGACTGCGTCATCGGCCTGCATCAGATGATGTTTTCAGACCAAATATCGCCAATCACGCCAAGCGTGCGTCCGGTCCAGGTTGTTCCGATAATTTCGATAGAGTCGTACAGACGCCTTGCCAGCACCATATTACAAGTGGTATAGCCACAAACTGATGACGTCAAAATCGCCGTACACAAAACATTTGCATTTTCTTCAAATCACTGTCACAAATTCCGACTGCTTGAAAAAGCCTTACGCAAACAATGTCTGAGTGAAAAAATCAAGGCCAATTGTGGGTAGCCTCACTTACTGCACGTTGCCACTGCCAAACTTTTGATGCTAAACTCAGAATGACAAATCAACAAATGTCAATACCCCGGCACAGAGGTGTGAAGCGGTACAGTATCCTGTATAGCTTCCAATGGAGTGTCGTTTGTACCTCAAGGAGTCTACCAATAGACAGTTTATTTGACATCCTTGGTTTTGTTCTACCGTCACTAAAATAGAGCGTACGACGTCTTCATGTATGCAAGTACTATCGATTATGACGATAACCGACGCGATGCAGTTCCGATCTGCATATCGGTCAAACTTCATTACGTATCAGAAATTTACGAGATTTCCTGTCCGAGTTTTGGAAATGCATCTGAATTTTGTACTGTTTTGCTTCAAATCCAAAAGAAGTTTCGCAACACCAATTGGCAAATAATGTAATACACCATAACCTGGGCTCATGTTCTGACATGCCAAGACTGCCGAGCACAAGCGCTGTAAGTTCGAAATCATTTCCATATGAAAATATACCTTACTTGAGGTGTGAACTGACTGTCAATCGACGATTGCTCTGCAAATATCACTATTTGCTATTGACTTAATTGTGGCTGTCATACGTATTTGCAAATGGGAGGAGAGGTTTCAGTCCTTCGACCTCATGCGTGAAATGGTAGAGCGCACCCTAACAAAAATGTGACTTCATTGCCAGAAAATTGGGCACAAAAGGCTTTTCATTAAAAAAGGTTTGACTCATTTTAGATTTAGATGGATTCAATTCATAGTTTTTGTCAATACACAGATGTTATATATATATATATATATATATATATATATATATATATATATATATATATATATATATATATATATATATATATATAATCTTAGAATTTGGATGGTCTCAACAAAACACAACTTATGGTTCTTACAGTGACAAGCTTTCGCCTTGTTCACAAGGCATCGTCAGGTCCAACTGATGAACAGAATCCAGGGGAAAAGTACAGCCAACGGGAAAGTACAGGTGTTGAAAAAAAGAGGACAATAGGGTGTTAACGGAGTTCAATGTTATGAGCAGATGACAGGAACAATAATAAAATGAGATTGAACTGGGATAGTTGGAACTCGAACGTGTCAATTACATGGTTAGAGGTGTTTCTGTGTTTAGTCCATCGGGGAACAAAGTACTTAGTTTCTTGATCCAAAACGTTTCTCTGGCATCTAAGTTGACCGGGTCTTTGTTGGTTATTTGTTCGATCGCTACAACTGTGAAGTTATCTTCTGAGTGTCCAGGACTATTATAATGAGGTGCAACTAGTGGACTTGTACTGTATTGCTGTCTTCTGATACAGCTACGATGACCACTGATACGCTGTTTGAGGATATTAGTTGTCTGTACCGACGTACATTTGTTTACATTTACTACAAATTATGCAATAAACTACCCATGATGACTTGCAGGTGAGATCGCCTCTGATGTTGAAGTGTTCTCCTGTAGAAGTGCTGGTGATGGTGTCCGTGGTCAACATGAATTTGCAATTGACGCATCGCGTAGCGTTGCATGGATGGGACGTGTTTAATCGATGACTTACTTTCTGTTTGTTGTGTACAAGGATATCACGTAGGTTTCTACATCGTCTGTACGAAATCAATGGAATTGTAGGCATGGCGTCCTTCATAGTATCTGACTGCATGAGTATATGATGATGAGCGGAGACTATCTTTTTAACATCGGGACCTAATGGATTGTAATTGGTGACATATGTCAGTCTTGTTTCTGGTGATTTGGTTTTATACTGCAGTAAGTCTCTGCGATTAAGTGTGCGAACTTTGTTAATTATTGGGGCGATGTGCTTACTCTTGTATCCAGATTTAACGAGATTACTGGCGAATGTGTCAAGTCGATTTTCCATCCAATTATCTAACGAACATATCCGGCGGATACGGATAGCTCCACTATACGGTACTGAGCGGAATATGTGGGGTGGGTGACATGAGGTCGGGGAGATGTAGGATCCAGAATCTGTTGGTTTGATGTGTAGGTCAGTTTCTAGTCTATCCCTGTGTCGTATGATGTTTACATCAAGGAATGTTCCGCTAGATTTGCTATATTCAACATCGAACTTGATTGTAGGATGGACACTGTTGATATGTTGTATATATTGTTGTAATTCGACTTCGGTGATAGTAAATAGATCAATTTAGTCATCAACAAATCTTCTGTGCCACAGGGAATGAACTGATGTACTGAGTAGAAATGACTTACGAAACCAAGTCATGTAGATATTGGCATACTTGACAGCAAATGGGATCCCCATGGCGGTGCCCGGAACTTGACGAAAATGCCCATCCTTAAACGAAAAATGGTTATTTGTCAAGATAAACTGAACAAGTTTTATAATGTCTTCAATTGTGTCATGGTGTATCGTGAATGAAGGCGTAGAGCAGTTTCCATGGCGACGAGCCCTTCTTGGTGTGGTATGTTGGTATAGAGACTGCGTACATCCATGGTAACAAGTAGTAAATCTCTCGGAAGTGGGGCATGTGTATTGTTAAAGTGGTTAAGATGGGCAAGAAATTCTGTGGAATCTTGCACAAGTTTGTCCCTGCAGTAATCTGCTTCTGTGGCTGTTGGGATGAAGTCCAACCAAAGAGCAGCTGGTCTACATGGACTATTTATATGGCTACAAATCGGTCTACCCGGTGGTATAACATGATTATCAAGTTGTTCTTGCGACAGCTTATGGATTTTCGGTAGAATGTAGAAGTATGCTTCCTCCGAATCGTCGATGTTGCACAAGGCATCGAATGTGGCTTCATTAATGACGTCATGACGATAAAGAATGTTACATTTGTCAAGCGACACCACGGTAGGAGAAATCAGCTACGGCTAGCAAACAGCTAGTCTCAGCGCTAAACCCCGTCCCATACATCCGTAACATGACATTTTACAGTTCCGCACATAAAACAGGATACTGAGCATGTCAACTCGAAAACACTGCAAATAAAAATTTCTCTTCTAAAAAACGTGAAACCACAAGGGGACCAGCTTTTTTTAGGAGAAGAACTTGACAACCTGTAACATTTAACATGTTCGTCTACAGTATAGCCTGAAACGTGCATGTCCGTAGTGGCGTACCAGTTAGCGTGGGTGACCCATAACAGGCTCGTTCGATTGAATATTTATAGTCTACACTTATGTTCAAGATTTCTGGTTCCAGTACGGATTAAATCTGCTACGCCTCCTTACAAACGTATTTAGTACTAGCTGTAGTAAAATAAAATCTTTATATATTTTACTTTTGTAAATTTTAAATCAATGGTTCTCGCATTGGTTGAACGAGCTTGAATATGTTCACCAAGCATGATGAACCCCTGGCTTGTCAAGCGGGACTATTCGTCAGATTGGCAGTCACATGTGGTAGTACATGGTTGGTGCATGCAGCTACATCAAGGCGTACACTCTGATTCAGCGGCAGTGGTAATACCCTCCGTAGGAATGGAACATGGGTCACCTGAAGAAATGCATTTCCGCAATACAGTTCGAGTCGTGCGACCTCGTAGCTTGGTGTGATCGCGTAGACTTGAGAACCTTCCGACTTCTGGTTATTTGGTAAGAACAGATGCATATGCAGCCGAAGCAAACATTTAGAGCGAAGCACATAGTAGAAAAAAGTGATATAACAAAAGAGTGCACAAGAAATTATTCATTTAATCGTTTTTATTCAGACTTAAAACGCCAAGTGGCTAGTGAAATAGTGACATTTATAACACACCACATGCTCATTCTGTGTCGCTATTCGCCAGAATACGTCACGTGGTGAGAAATAGATACGCCTAGTACCCATTGAATCGACAAAAGTCACGTCAGGGGAGATTTTTGAAAAGCTATTTCCCTAGGGAAATAGTTCAGATCAAATTTGGAAAAGTGGCCGGTCACTTGACCATAGTGTTGTCTGCAACTTTGCAACAATGGCAGGTGACTAGAACGTGATGTGAGTCCGGGATGAGCGACTAGGTCTCTCTAAATCAGATTTTCCAACATTTTCCAACATTCCAACAGCATAGGACTTGAAAAGCTCATCGACGAAAAAGATTCAAGTGCAACCAAGGATTGTTGCTAGGTATGCTTAGGATATTCTTTGAAAGAAAGTGGTACCACGTACAACTGTATAAAGCACTGTGGAAATATCGCCAAGTAAACTTGTCATGCGATACCATGGGAAGATGGTCCCTATCATATCACATGATGCAAGCTCCTAGCCTGGAGCTTTATGCAAAGATTGAAATTACATAGGTAACTTCCTGTACCATTTCTATCGGTTTTTGTAAACAATCGCGCAAGTTATAAATGGCGAAATAACTTTTCCGGGGTAAATGACCACAAAGCTGGCGCATAATTATGTAAAATCACCCTTGCTGAATTTTCCCTTTACGTCAAATATTCCGAGCATTGTAAATTTGCCTTCCACATCCTGGAAAAAACTACGACTCTTGCTCAGTTACCCTTGTATTAGATTAACGAGAGCGTGAAGCGGAAGTGATCTTTAACAGAAATTAAATCAATAATGAAAGCAGCAGTTTCTAAATACCTCTAAAAGAGCATTGTTTAATTTTATTGATAGCGACACAATAAATGTAAAAATTGATGTTTAGTCGTGCTATATCTTTATGACATGATATGACACAATAATGTGTGTATACAACTGTGTAGCGTTGAGTGTGTACCATGCTTTCGTGACAGTAATGCAACTTTTAATTCACTTTCTCGAAAGCACTCCAGTATGTTACTGACACGATTCGGGCATAATACTTCCATTTACCTCCATTTCAGCTTTGACAACAATTATATGCTGACTGTTCAATGTTTTACATTCAATTGTATGTGCATTAATATTTGTTTTCACTAGATGACGCAAACATTTTTTATAATAACTGCTTGCCGTCATAAGCTTAATGAAAGGGATTAATTTATTCACAAAACTACAAACTATTCGATATCACATCACCATGTCATAAGTATAAATTATATATATATATATATATATATATTATATATATATTATATTATTATATACATATATATATTATTTATTTATTTATGAGTTACTTGCTAGCTACCATGTGACATTGCAGTGGGATTACTTACATTGTCTGTGCATCGATAAC